>NW_025765587.1:0-139320 GCF_003918875.1 Haliotis rubra | reverse complement strand
ACACATACATTCAACCTCATACTGTTGTTACATCCACTTTCATCCTCATATAGTAGCTATGTCCACCTTTCATCTCCCAAAGTGTAGCTACATACACCTTTACACCCTTCTCATACTGTAGCTACATCCATCTTCATTCCTTATAGTGTAGCTACTGTATACCTTCATCCCTCATACTGAAGCTTATATATACCTTCTACATCCATCATACCACAGTAGCTAAGCATCCACCTTCATCACTCATACTGTAGCTACATATACTTTCATCCTCATACTGTAGCTACATATACCTTTTATCCTCATACTGTAGCCTCACATACCTTCAACCTCATTACACTATAGTTACATCCACTTTCTATCATCTCATACAGTAGCTATATCGACCTTCATCCCTCATAATGTAGCTACATCCACCTTTCATCCCCAAAAGTGTAGCTACATACACCTTCATCATCTCACACTGTAGCTACATCCATCTTTATTCTCATACTGTAGCTACGTATACCTTTCTCCTCATCCCCTCATATTGAAGCTTATATATACTACACTCACCCTCATACTGTAGCTAAGCATCCACCTTCATCCTCATACTGTAGCTACATATACTTTCATCCTTCTTAACCCTTATACTGTAGCTACATCCAACTTCATCCTCATATAGTGTAGCTACATACACTTTCACTGTCATATACTGTAGCTACATCCACCTTTTATCCTCTCATAGTGTAGCTACATATACCTTCACTGTCATACTGTAGTTAAATACACCTTCATCCTCATTCTGTAGCTACGTATACCTTTATCCTCATACTGAAGGTATATATACCTTCACCCTCATACTGTAGCTACATCCACCTTCATCCTCATACTGTAGCTACATCCTGTTTCGTCCTCATACTGTAACTACATCCACCTTCACCCTCATAGTGCAGCTACATCGACCTTCATCATCATACTGTAGCTACATATACCTTCATCATCATACTGTAGCTACATATATCTTCACCCTCATACTGTAACTACATCCACCTTCGCCCTCATACTGTAGCTACATCCACCTTCATCCTCATAGTGTAGCTACATATACCTTCACTGTCATGCTGTAGTTACATGCACCTTCATCCTCATTCTGTAGCTTCATCAGCCATCTTCCTCATACTGTAGCTACATATACTTTCATCATCATACTGTAGCTACATCCCACTTCATCCTCATCCTGTAGCTACATCCACCTTCACCGTCAAAGTGTAGCTATATCCACCTTCATCCTCATACTGTAGCTACATATACCTTTATCCTCATACTGTAGCCTCACATACCTTCAACCTCATACTGTAGTTACATCCACTTTCATCCTCATACAGTAGCTATATCCACCTTCATCCTCATAATGTAGCTACATCCACCTTCATCCCCAAAGTGTAGCTACATACACCTTCACCCTCATACTGTAGCTACATCCATCTTCATTCTCACACCGTAGCTACGTATACCTTCATCCTCATACTGAAGCTATATATACCTTCACCCTCATACTGTAGCTACATCCACCTTCATCCTCATACTGTAGCTACATATACTTTCATCCTCATACTGTACCTACATCCAACTTCATCCTCATAGTGTAGCTACATACACCATCACCCTCATACTGTAGCTACATCCACCTTCATCCTCATACTGTAGCTACATCCTGTTTCATCCTCATACTGTAACTACATCCATCTTAACCCTCATACTGTAGCTACATCCACCTTCATCCTCATAGTGTAGCTACATATACCTTCACTGTCATACTGTAGTTACATGCACCTTCATCCTCATTCTACAGCTACATCCACCTTCATCATCATACTGTAGCTACATATACCTTCACCCTCATACTGTAGCTACATCCACCTTCATCCTCATAGTGTAGCTACATATACCTTCACTGTCATACTGTAGTTACATACACCTTCATCCTCATTCTGTAGCTACGTATACCTTTATCCTCATACTGAAGGTATATATACCTTCACCCTCATACTGTAGCTACATCCATCTTCATCCTCATACTGTAGCTACATCCTGTTTCGTCCTCATACTGTAACTACATCCACCTTCGTCCTCATACTGTAGCTACATCCATCTTCATCATCATAGTGTAGCTACATATACCTTCACTGTCATACTGTAGTAACATACACCTTCATCCTCATTCTGTAGCTTCATCCGCCATCTTCCTCATACTGTAGCTACATATACTTTCATCCTCATACTGTAGCTACATCCCACTTCATCCTCATCCTGTAGCTACATCCACCTTCACCGTCAAAGTGTAGCTACATCCACCTTCATCCTCATACTGTAGCTACATATACCTTTATCCTCATACTGTAGCCTCACATACCTTCAACCTCATACTGTAGTTACATCCACTTTCATCCTCATACAGTAGCTATATCAACCTTCATCCTCATAATGTAGCTACATCCACCTTCATCCTCAAAGTGTAGCTACATACACCTTCATCCTCATACTATAGATACATATACCTTCACTGTCTTACTGTAGCTACATACAACTTCATCCTCATACTGTAGCTACATATACCTTTATCCTCATACTGTAGCCTCACATACATTCAACCTCATACTGTAGTTACATCCACTTTCATCCTCATATAGTAGCTATGTCCACCTTCATCCCTCAAAGTGTAGCTACATACACCTTTTTTCCCTCATACTGTAGCTACATCCATCTTCATTCTCATAGTGTAGCTACGTATACCTTCATCCTCATACTGAAGCTATATATACCTTCACCCTCATACTGTAGCTACATCCACCTTCATCCTCATACTGTAGCTACATATACTTTCATCCTCATACTGTAGCTACATATACCTTTATCCTCATACTGTAGCCTCACATACCTTCAACCTCATACTATAGTTAGATCCACTTTCATCATCATACAGTAGCTATATCGACCTTTTCATCCTCATAATGTAGCTACATCCACCTTCATCCTCAAAGTGTAGCTACATACACCTTCACCCTCACACTGTAGCTACATCCATCTTTATTCTCATACTGTAGCTACGTATACCTTTCATCCTCATATTGAAGCTTATATATACCTTTCACCCTCATACTGTAGCTACATCCACCTTCATCCTCATACTGTAGCTACATATACTTTCTCATCCTCATACTGTACCTACATCCAACTTCATCTCTCATAGTGTAGCTACATACACTTTCACCCTCATACTGTAGCTACATCCACCTTTTCATCCCTTCTACACTCATACTGTAGCTACATCCTGTTTCATCATCATATCTGTAACTACATCCACCTTCACCCTCATGCTGTAGCTACATCCACCTTCATCCTCATACTGTAGCTAAGCATATACTTTCATCCCTCATACTGTACCTACATCCAACTTCTCATCCTCATAGTAGAAGCTACATATACCTTCTTCACCCTCATACTGTAGCTACATCCACCTTCATCCCTCATACTGTAGCTACATCCTGTTTCCCATCCTCATACTGTAACTACATCCACCTTTCTGCCCTCATAGTGTAGCTACATATACCTTCTCACTGTCATACTGTGAAGTTACATGCACCTTCATCCTCATTCTGTAGCTTCATCAGCCATCTTCCTCATACTGTAGCTACATATACTTTCATCCTCATACTGTCGCTACATCCCACTTCATCCTCATCCTGTAGCTACATCCACCTTCACCGTCAAAGTGTAGCTATATCCACCTTCATCCTCATACTGTAGCTACATATACCTTTATCCTCATACTGTAGCCCTCACATACCTCTTCAACCTCATACTGTAGTTACATCCACTTTCATCCTCATACAGTAGCTATATCCACCTTCATCCTCATAATGTAGCTACAGCCACCTTCATCATCAAAGTGTAGCTACATACACCTTCATCCTCATACTATAGATACATATACCTTCATCACTGTCATACTGTAGATACATCCACCTTTCATCCACCTCATATACTGTAGCTACATAAACCTTCACCCTCATACTGTACCTACATCCATATTCATCCTCACACTGTAGCTACTCTACATATACTCACTCACTCACTATAATTGTAGCTACATCCACCTTCATCCCTCTATACTGTAGCTAGGCATCAACCTTCATCCACACACTGTAGCTACATATACCCTTTCACCCTCATACTGTAGTTACATCCACCTACATCCCCTCATAGTGTAGCTACATCCACCTTCATCCTCATACTCTAATTACATAAGCACTTTCATCCCATTCATACTGTAGCTATATCCACCTTTCATCTTCATACACTGTAGCTACATATACCTTCACCCCTCATACTGTAGCTGCTACATATACCTTCATACTGTCATCCTGTAGATGGCTATACCATTTCACCCCTATACTGTAGCTACATCCACCTTCATTCCATTCTGTAGCTGTAGCTATATATGTCTTCATCCTCATACTGTAGCTACATATACCTTCAACCCTCATACTCTAGCTACATCCACCTTTCATCCTCATACTGTAGCTACATATACCTTCACCATCGTACTGTAGTTACATCCACCTTCACTCCTTATACTGTAGCTACATCCACCTTCATCCCTCATACTGTAGCAACATATACCTTTCATCCTTATAAAGTGTAGCTACATACACCTTCACCCTTTCATACTGTAGCTACATCCATCTTCATTCCTCATACTGTAGCTACGTATACCTTCATACTCACACTGAAGCTATATATACTTCTCATCCCGCATACTGTAGCTACATCCACCTCCATCCTCATACTGTAGCTACATATACTTTCTCATCCTCATACTGTAGCTACATCCAACTTCATCCTCATAGTGTAGCTACATACATCTTCACCTCTCATACTGTAGCTACATCCACCTTCATCCTCATACTGTACTCTACATCCTGTTTCTATATCCATCCTCATACTGTAACTACATCCACCTTTCACCCCTCATAGTGCAGCTACATCGACCTTTCATCATCATAATTGTAGTTACATGCACATACCTTCATCCTCATACTGTAGCTACTATATATCTTCACCCCTCATACTGTAGCTACATCCACCTTCACCCTCATACTGTACTACTATATCCACCTTTCATTCTCATCCTGTAGCTAAGTATACTTTCATCCTCATACTGTAGCTATATCCAGCTTCATCCTCATAGTTTAGCTACATACACCATCATCCTCATACTTTAGCTACACCCTCATACTGTAGCTACATCCACCTTCATCCTCATACTGTAGCTACATATAAGTTCATCATCATTCTGTAGCTACATCCACCTTCATCCGCATACTGTAGCTATATCCACCTTCACCCTCATTCTGTAGCTATATCGACTTTCATCCACACACTGTAGCTACATATACCTTCATCCTCATACTGTAGCAACATATGCTTTCAACCTCATACTGTAGCTACATCCCACTTCATCCTCATCCCGTAGCTACATCCACCTTCACCATCAAAGTGTAGCTATATCCACCTTCATCCTCATACTGTAGCTACATATACCTTTATCCTCATACTGTAGCCTCACATACCTTCAACCTCATACTGTAGTTACATCCACTTTCATCCTCATACAGTAGCTATATCCACCTTCATCCTCATAATGTAGCTACAGCCACCTTCATCCTCAAAGTGTAGCTACATACACCTTCATCCTCATACTGTAGCTACATCCATACTGTAGCTCATTCAACTTCATAATACCACATCCGCCATCTTCCCTCATACTGTAGCTACATCCACCTTCATCCTCATACTGTAGCTACATAAACCTCACCCCCTCATACTGTACTCTATACTTCCATATTCATCCTCATACATTGTAGCTACTTCCACCTTCACCATCATACTGTAGCTACATCCACCTTCATCCTCATACTGTAGCTATCTCAACTTTCATCCACACACTGTAGCTACATATACCTTCATACTCATACAGTAGTTACATCCACCTTCATCATCATAGTGTAGCTACATCCACCTTCATCCTCATACTCTCGTTACATACACTTTCATCTTCATACTGTAGCTATATCCACTTTCATCTTCATACTGTAGCTACATATACCTTCACCCTCATGCTGTAGCTAAATATACCTTCACCGTCATCCTGTAGGTGCATATACCTTCACCCTCATACTCTAGCTACATCCACCTTCATTCTCATATTGTAGCTATATATGTCTTCATCCTCATACTGTAGCTACATATACCTTCAACCTCATACTCTAGCTACATCCACCTTCATTCTCATACTGTAGCTACATATACCTTCACCATCATACAGTAGTTACATATACCTTCACCCTCATACTGTAGCTACATCCGCTTTCACCCTCATACTGTAGCAACATATACCTTCATCCTTATACTGTAGCTATATATACCTTCACCCTCATACTGTAGCTACATCCAACTTCATTCTCATACTGTAGCTACGTATACCTTCATACTCACACTGAAGCTACATATACCTTCACCCTCATACTGTAGCTACATCCACCTTCATCCTCATACTGTAGCTACATATACTTTCATCCTCATACTGTAGCTACATCCAACTTCATCCTCATAGTGTAGCTACATACATCTTCACCCTCATACTGTAGCTACATCCACCTTCATCCTCATACTGTAGCTACATCCTGTTTCATCCTCATACTGTAACTACATCCACCTTCACCCTCATAGTGCAGCTACATCGACCTTCATCATCATACTGTAGCTACATATACCTTCATCATCATACTGTAGCTACATATATCTTCACCCTCATACTGTAGCTACATCCACCTTCACCCTCATACTGTACCTATATCCACCTTCATTCTCATCCTGTAGCTACATATACTTTCATCCTCATACTGTAGCTATATCCAGCTTCATCCTCATAGTTTAGCTACATACACCATCATCCTCATACTTTAGCTACACCCTCATACTGTAGCTACATCCACCTTCATCCTCATACTGTAGCTACATATAAGTTCATCATCATACTGTAGCTACATCCACCTTCATCCGCATACTGTAGCTATATCCACCTTCACCCTCATTCTGTAGCTATATCAACTTTCATCCACACACTGTAGCTACATATACCTTCATCCTCATACTGTAGCAACATATGCTTTCAACCTCATACTGTAGCTACATCCACCTTTTCATCCTCTTCTACTCTAGTGTACATACATGTTCATCCTCATACTGTAGTTACATCCACCTTTCATCATCATCATACTGTAGCTGCATATATCTTCACCCTCATACTGTAGTTACATACACTTTCATCCTCATACTGTAGCTATATCCACTTTCATCTTCATTAGCTATATAAACCTTCACCATCATGCTGTAGCTAAATATACCTTCACCGTCATCCAGTAGGTGCATACACCTTCAACCTCATACTCTAGCTACATCCACCTTCATTGTCATATTGTAGCTATATATACCTTCATTGTCATACTGTAGCTACATATACCTTCAACCCCATACTGTAGCTACATCCACCTCATTGTAGCATTACTCATACTGTAGCTACATATATACCTTCACCATCATACAGTAGCTACATCTCATTCCTTCACCCACCTCACACTACACTACTACATCCACCTACATCCCCATACTGTTAACGTAGTATTTTTGTTACTTTAACTGTTAGCTAAATTTTCCTACAATCTCCAGTTGAAGGGATGGTGATAGATAAATCAACTAGGATCCATGCAGGTAGCAAAAGTAATGTAAGTCCCTATGGCTCACTAGCATACAGTGAGGGGGATCTACCTTCAGTTATACACAGATCTATAGCCCATTCCTCATTATATTGTAGTTGTCCCTAGATAGTTAAAATGTTTTAGATCCTCAATTACTAGTTTTTACATATATATCTGTGGATTATCTAGTTACATCTACTGTCAACCTCAAGCTTGGCAGAATTTTATAATCATTCACTCATACTGTTGCTATATTTTAGAACTCATGCTTTAGTCATCCATATGGCTGAAATATTGCTGATGTAGCAACATCTTAAACTCACTCCTACCTTCACTCACCCTCATACTGTAGCTACATCCACTTTCACCTCATACTGTAGCAACATATACCTTCATCCTCATACTGAAGCTACATATATACCTTCCTCATACTGTAGCAAAATATATACCTTCACCCTCATATTTGCTACATATAAGGACACCCTCATCTGACAGTAGCTAGCATCCACCTTCACCCTCATACAGTAGCTACATCCACCTACATCCTCATACTGTAGCTACATATACTCTTCACCCACATACTGTAGCTACTATATACCTTTTCAACTCTCATACTGTAGCAACATATACCTTCATCCTCATACTGAAGCTACATATATACCTTCATCCTCATACTGTAGCAACATATACCTTCATCCTCATACCTTTTAATCCTCATAATGTAGCTACATATATACTTTCTCACCCCTCATACAGTAGCTAAATCCACCTTCACCCTCATACAATAGCTACATCCACCTACATCCTCATACTGTAGCTACATATACCTTCAACCTCACACTGTAGATACATCTAACTTCATCCTCATAATGTAGCTACGCATATCTTCATCCTCATAGTGTAGCTACATCCAACTTCATCGTCATACTGTAGCTACATCTACCTTCACCCTCATACTGTAGCCATATCCACCTTCATTCTCATACTGTAGCTACATATACCTTCACTCTCATACTGTAGCTACATCCACCTTCATCCTCATACTGTAGCTACATATACCTTCACCCTCATACTGTAGCTACCTATTCCTTCACCCTCATACTGTAGCTAAATATACCTTCATCCTCATAATGTAGCTACATCCACGTTCACCCAGTCACATACGCCGTAGCTATGGCATCCACCTTTCATCCTCATACTTTGTAGCCATACATCCCTTTTCATCCTCATACTGTAGCTACATATACCTTCGACTCTCATACTGTAGCTACATATACCTTTCATCCTCATACTGTAGCTACATATACCTTCATCCTCATACTGTAGCCTCATACAGCTACATCAACCTTCACTCATCATACTGTAGCTATATCAACCTTTCACCCTCATACTGTAGCTACATATACCTTCATCTGTAGCTCTTTCATACTGTAGCTACATCCACCTTCACCCTCATACTGTAGCTACATATACCTTCACCTCATACTGTAGCTACATCCACTCTTCATACTGTGCATCTCTTCATACTGTAGCTACATATACCTTCATCCTCTCATACTGTAGCTACATATCGTCATACCTTCTCACCCTTCATACTGTAGCTAATCCATAAACTCTTTCACTCCTCATACTGTAGCTACATCCACCTTTCATCCTCATAATACTGTAGCTACATATATACTTAGCTAACCTCATACACTGTGTGCTACACATCCACCTTCATCTCATCATACTGTGTAGTAAGCATCCATCCTCATGCTTAGCATCCTCACCTCATACTGTAGCTACATCCACCTTCATCCTCATACTGTAGCTATATATCTTCACCCCTCATATCAGTGTTATTATACCTTCACCCACATACTGTAGCTACATCAACCTTTCACCATCATACACTGGCTTATATCAACCTTTCTCACCCTCATACTCATACTGTAGCAAGATCCACCTCCATCTCTCATACAGGGAAGCATCCATTCTCACCCTCACACTGTAGCTATATATACCTTTAATCCTCATACTGTAGCTACATATATACCTTCATCCTCATACTCATCCTCACTCCACTGTGCTAGCTTTCACTCCTCACATCCTCATACTGTAGCTACATATACCTTCATCATACTATAGATACATCCAACTCATATACTGTAGCTACATATATACACTGTAGCTGGCCACATCCAACTCATCGTCATACTGTAGCACCCTTACTGTAATTCTCATACGGTAGCTACATATACCTTCACCCTCACATACTCTAGCTACACCCACCTTCATCCCTCATACTTAGCATCTCCGTCATACTACATTCCTTCACCCCATGTAGCAGATCCACCTTCACCCCCATACTGTAGCTACATCCATTCATTCAATTCCTCAGCATATACTGTAATCTCTTTACTTTTAGCAACCTATTCTTCACCCTATAACATACCTTTCTCTACTGCAGCATCCTAATGTTCCTACTCTGCCAATCTTCTAACATGCCGTAGCTACATCCACCTTCTACTGTAGCTATATATCCCCTCATACTGTAGCTACATATACCTTCGACTACTGTAGCTACATATACCTTTTTACATCCCATACTGTAGCTACATATACCTTCATCCTCATACTGTAGCTACATCAACCTTTCACCATCACTTAGCTATATCAACCTCACTGTAGCTACTGTAGCTACATATACCTCTTCATCCTCATACTGTAGCTACATCTAATGTTCGTCCTCATACTGTAGCTACATTTACATTCATCGTCATACAGTAGCCACATCCACCTTCAATTCCTCATATATATACCTTAATCCTTTCATACTGTAGCTACATATATACCTTTCATCCTTATACTGTAGCAAATATACCTTTTCACCGTCATACTGTAGCAACATCCATCCTCATACGGTAGCTACATATATACTTTCCCTCATACAGTAGCAACGTCCACCTTCACCCCTCATATACATATCCACCTACATCCTTGATACTGTAGCTACATATATTCCTTCATATCCAACTCATCCT
The DNA here is from genome assembly GCF_003918875.1 of Haliotis rubra. Lineage (NCBI taxonomy): Eukaryota > Metazoa > Mollusca > Gastropoda > Lepetellida > Haliotidae > Haliotis > Haliotis rubra. The sequence goes on along the minus strand of NW_025765587.1, from coordinate 128,495 downwards.
CACTGTAGCATATATCTTTTCATCCTCATACCTTCATCCAACTTCATATCTGTAGCTACATCCACCTTCAACCTCATCACCCACATGCTCATACTGTAGCTACATCCACCTTACTGTAGCATCCACCTTCATCCTCATACTGTAAGCTACATATATCACTTTTACATCCTCATGCTGTAGCTAAATATACCTTTCGACTCTATACTGTAGCTAAATATCCGTCTTCATCCTCATCCTACATATACCTTCCATCTTCATCCTCATACTGTAGCTGCATATATCTTCACCCTCATATTGTAGTTACATATACCTTCATCCTCATACTGTAGCTACATCAACCTTCACCATCATACTGTAGCTATATCAACCTTCACCCTCATACTGTAGCTACATATACCTTCATCCTCATACTGTAGCTACATCCACCTCCATCCTCATAGTGTATCTACATACACCTTCATCATCGTACTGTAGCTAGATCCACCTTCATCCTCATACTGTAGCTACATATACATTCATCATCATAGTGTAGCTACATATACCTTCAACCTCATAATGTAGCTGCATACACATTCAACATGATACTGTAGCTACATCCACCTTCACCCTCATACTATAGCAAGATCCACCTCCACCCTCATACAGTAGCCACATTCACCTTCACCCTCACACTGTAGCCATATATACCTTCACCCTTATACTGTAGCTAAATAAACCTTCACCGTCATACTGTAGCAACATCCTCCTACATCCTCATACTGTAGCTACATATACCTTCAACCTCATACTATAGATACATCCAACTTCATCCTCATACTGTAGCTACGCATATCTTCATCCTCCTACTGTAGCTACATCCAACTTCATCGTCATACTGTAGCTACATCTACCTTCACCCTCATACTGTAGCTATAACCACCTTCATTCTCATACGGTAGCTACATATACCTTCACCCTCATACTCTAGCTACACCCACCTTCATCCTCATACTGTAGCTACTTATACCTTCACCCTCATACTGTAGCTACCTATTCCTTCATCCTCATATTGTAGCTAAATACACCTTCACCCTCATACTGTAGCCAGATCCACCTTCACCCCCATACTGTAGCTACATATACCTTCACACTCATACTGTAGCTACATATACCTTCACCCTCATACTGTAGCTACCTATTTCTTCACCCTCATACTGTAGCTAAATATATCTTCATCCTCATACTGTAGCTACATCCACGTCCACCCACATACCATACCTACATCCACCTTCATCCTCATACTGTAGCTACATATCCCTTCATGCTGTAGCTACATATACCTTCGACCTCATACTGTAGCTACATCCACCTTCATCCTCATACTGTAGCTACATATACGTTCACCCTCATACTGTAGCTACATATATACTTTCACCCTCATACAGTAGCTACATCCACCTTCACCCTCATACAGTAGTTACAGCCTCCTTCATCCTCATACCGTAGCTACCTCCACCTTCATCCTCATGCTGTAGCTACATATCCCCTCATGCTGTAGCTACATATACCTTCGACCTCATACTGTAGCTACATCTACCTTCATCCTCATACTGTAGCTACATATACCTTCACCCTCATACTGTAGCTACATATATACTTTCACCCTCATACAGTACCTACATCCACCTTCACCCTCATACTGTAGTTACATCCAACTACATCCTCATACTGTAGCTACATATACCTTCAACCTCATACTGTAGATACATCCAACTTCATCCTAAATACTGTAGCTACGCATATCTTCATCCTCATACTGTAGCTACGTCCAACTTCATCGTCATACTGTAGCTACATCTACCTTCACCCTGATACTGTAGCTATATCCACTTTCATCCTCATACTGTAGCTACATATCCCTTCATGCTCATGCTGTAGCTACATATACCTTCGACCTCATACTGTAGCTACATCCACTTTCATCCTCATACTCTAGGTACATCCACCTTCATCCTCATACTGTAGCTACATATACCTTCACCCTCATGCTGTAGCTACCTATTCCTTCACCCTCATACTGTAGCTAAATATACCTTCATCCTCATACTGTAGCCAGATCCACCTTCATCTCCATACTGTAATTACGTATACCTTCACCCTCATACTGTAGCTACATCCACCTTCATCCTCATACTGTTGCTACATATACCTTCACCCTCATACTGTAGCTACCTTTTCCTTCACCCTTATACTGTAGCTAACTATACCTTCATCCTCATACTGTAGCTACATCAACGTTCACCCACATACCGTAGCTACATCCACCTTCACCATCATACTGTAGCTATATCAACCTTCACCCTCATAATGTAGCTACATATACCTTCATCCTCATACTGTAGCTACATATACCTTCATCCTCATACTCTAGCTACATATACCTTCATCATCATACTGTAGCTACATCCACCTTCACCCTCATACTATAGTAAGATCCACCTTCATCCTGATACTGTAGCTACATATACCTTCATCCTCATACTGTAGCTACATATACCTTTACCCTCGTGCTGTAGCTACATATACATTCATTCTCATACTGTCGCTACATCCACCTTCACCCTCATACTGTAGCTAAATCCACCTTCACCCTCATACTGTAGCTACATATACCTTCATCCTCATACTGTAGCTAAATCCACGTTCGTCCTCATACTGTTACTACATTGACATTCATCGTCATACAGTAGCTACATCAACCTCCATCCTCAAACAGTAGCAACATCCACCCCCATCCTCATAGTGTATCTACATACACCCTCATCATCATACTGTAGCTACATCCACCTTTATCCTCATACTGTAGCTATATATACCTTCATCCTCATAGTATAGATACATATACATTCACCCTCATACTGTAGCTACATATACCTTCATCCTCATACTGTAGCTACATATACCTTCAACATCATACTGTAGCTACATCCACCTTCACCCTCATACTATAGCAAGATCCACCTTCATCCTCATACTGTAGCTACATATACCTTCACTCTCATACTGTAGCTAAATATACCTTCACCCTCATACAGTAGCTATATCCACCTTAACTGTCACACAGTAGCTATATATACCTTAATCCTCATACTGTAGCTACATATACTTTCACCTCATACTGTAGCTACATATATCTTCATTCTCATACAGTAGCTACATATACCTTCACCCTCATATTGTAGCTACATATACATTCATTCTCATAATGTAGCTACATCCACCTTCACCTTCATACTGTAGCTAAATCAACGTTCACCCTCATACCGTAGCTACATATACCTTCATCCTCATACTGTAGCTAAATCCACGTTCGTCCTCATACTGTTAAAACATTTACAGTCATCGTCATACAGTAGCTACATCAACCTCCATCCTCAAACAGTAGCAACATCCACCCCCATTATCATAGTGTATCTACATACACCCTCATCATCATACTGTAGCTACATCCACCTTTACCCTCATACTGTAGCTACATATTCATTCATCCTCATACTGTAGCTACATATACCTTCATCCTCATACTGTAGCTACATATACCTTCACCCTCATACTATAGCAAGATCCACCTTCATCCTCATACTGTAGCTACATATACCTTCACCCTCATACTGTAGCTAAATATACCTTCACCCTCATACAGTAGCTATATCCACCTTCACTCTCACACTGTAGCTATATATACCTTAATCCTCATACTGTAGCTACATATACTTTCACCTCATACTGTAGCTACATATACCTTCACCCTCATACTGTAGCTACATCCACTTTCATTCTCATACTGTAGCTACATATACCTTCACCCTCATACTGTAGCTACATCCACCTTCACCCTCATACTGTAGCTACATTCACCTTCATCCTCATACTGTAGCTACATATACCTTTACCCTCATACTGTAGCTACATATACCCTCACCCTCATACTGTAGCTACAGATGACTTCATCCTCATACTGAAGCTACATCCAACTTCACCATCATACTATAGCTTCATCCACTTTCATTCTCATACTGTAGCTACATATACCTTCACCCTAATACTGTAGCTTCATACACCTTCACCCTCTCATACTGTAACTACATACACCTTCACCCTCATACTGTAGCTTTAACCACCTTCATCCTCATACTGTAGCTACATAAACCTTTACCATCATACTGTAGCTACATACACCTTCATCCTCATACTGTAGCTACATCCACCTTCACCGTCATACAGTAGCTACATCCACTTTCATCCTCATAATGTAGCTACATATACCTTCACCCTCATACTGTAGCTATATGTACCTTCATCCTCATACTGTAGCTTCACATACCTTCACCCTCATACTGTAGCTACATCCACCTCCACCCTCATACTGTAACTACATCGACCTTCATCCTCATACTTTAGGTACTTTACCTTCACCCTCATATTGTAGGTACATATACCTTCATCATCATGCTGTAGCTACATATACCTTCACCCTAATTCTTTAGCTACATACACCTTCACTCTCATATTTTAGCTACATCCACCTTCACACTCATACTGTAGCTATATGTACCTTCACCCTCATACTGTAGCTACATATACCTTCACCCTCATAGAGTAGCTACATCCACCTTCACCCTTATACTGTAGCTACATTCACTTTCATTCTCATACTGTAGCTACATCCCCCTTCACCCTCATACTGTAGATGCATCCACCTTAACCCTCATACTGTAGCTATATCCACCTTCACCTTCATACTGTAGCTACATATACCTTCCACCTCATACTGTAGATACATCAACTTCCATCCACATACAGTAGCTACATCCACCTTCATCCTCATACTGTAGCTACATATACCTTCACCCTCATACTGTAGCTACATATACCTTCATCCTCATACTGTAGCTACATATACCTTCATCCTCATACTGTAGCTACATATACCTTCATCCTCATACTGTAGCTACATCCACTTTCATCCTCATACTGTAGCTACATATACCTTCACCCTCATACTGTAGCTACATATACCTTCACCTCATACTGTAGCTACATCCACCTTCATCCTCATATACTGTAGCTACATCCACCTTCACCTCTCATACTGTAGCTACATCCACCTTTCATCCTCATACTGTAGCTAGCTACATACACCTTCATCCTCATACTGTAGCTACATCCAACTTTCATCCTCATACTGTAGCTATATGCACCCTTCATCCTCATACTGTAGCTACATATCCACCTTCATCTCGTCATACTGTAGCTACATCTACCTTCACCCTCATACTGTAGCTACATCCACCTTCATCCTCATACTGTAGCTACATATACCTTCATCCTCATACTGTAGCTACATCCACCTTCGACCTCATACTGTAGCTACATCCACCTTCATCCTCATACTGTAGCTACATATACCTTCATCCCTCATACTGTAGCTACATATACCTTCACCACTCCTTCATACTGTAGCTACATCCACCTTCACTTCACCTCATACTGTAGCTACATCCACACCTTCATCCTCATACTGTAGCTACATCCACCTTTCATCCTCATACTGTAGCTACATCCACCTTCATCCTCATACTGTAGCTACATCCACCTTTCATCCTCATACTGTAGCTACATATACCTTCAACCCTCATACTGTAGCTACATATACCTTCATCCTCATACTGTAGCTACATATACCTTCATCCTCATACTGTAGCTACATCAACCTTCACCCTCATACTGTAGCTACATCCACCTTTCATCCTCATACTGTAGCATACATCCACCTTACATCACCTTCCTCTCATACTGTAGCTACATCCACCTTCATCCCTCATACTGTAGCTACATATACCTTCATCCTCATACTGTAGCTACATATACCTTCATCCTCATACTGTAGCTACATCCACCTTCTCACCTCCTCATACTGTAGCTACATCCACCTTCATCCTCATACTGTAGCTACATCCACCTTCATCCTCATACTGTAGCTACATATACCTTCACCCTCATACTGTAGCTACATATACCTTTTCATACTGTAGCTCATACTGTAGCTACATCCACCTTCACCCTCATACTGTAGCTACATCCACCTTTCATCTCTCATACTGTAGCTACATATCACCTTCATCCTCATACTGTAGCTACATCCACCTTTCATCCTCATACTGTAGCTACATCCACATTCATCCTCATACAGTAGCTACATCCACCTTCATCCTCATAACAGTAGCTACATCCACCTTCATCATACTGTAGCTCATAGATGTATCTACATACTGTAGCCATCCACCTCATCCTCCTCATACTGTAGCTACATCCACCTTTTCATCCTCATACTGTAGCTACATCCACCTTCATCCTCATACTGTAGCTACATCCACCTTCATCCTCATACTGTATCTATATCCACCTTCATCCTCATACTGTAGCTACATCCACCTTCATCCTCATACAGTAGCTACATCCACCTTCATCCTCATACTGTAGCTACATCCACCTTCATCCTCATACTGTAGCTACATCCACCTTCATCCTCATACTGTAGCTACATCCACCTTCTCATCCTCATACTGTAGCTACATCCACCTTCATCCTCATACTGTAGCTACATCCACCTTTCATCCTCATACTGTAGCTACATATACCTTCATCCTCATACTGTAGCTACATCCACCTTTCATCCTCATCCTCATACTGTAGCTACATCCACCTTCATCCTCATACTGTAGCTACATCCACCTTCTCAACCTCATACTGTAGCTACATCCACCTTTCATCCTCATACTGTAGCTACATCCACCTTCATCCTCATACTGTAGCTACATCCACCTTTTATCCTCATACTGTAGCTGCATATACCTTCATCCTCATACTGTAGCTACATACACCTTTCATCCTCATACTGTAGCTACATCCACCTTCATCCTCATACTGTAGCGCTACATCCACCTTTCATCCTCATATACTGTAGCTACATCCACCTTCATCCTCATACTGTAGCTACATCCACCTTCATCCTCATACTGTAGCTACACCATCCACCTTTCATCCTCATACTGTAGCTACATCCACCTTTTATCCTCATACTGCAGCTGCATATACCTTCATCATCCCTCATACTCTAGCTACATACACCTTCATCCTCATACTGTAGCTACATCCACCTTTCATCCTCATACTGTAGCTACATCCACCTTTCATCCTCATACAGTAGCTACATCCACCTTCAACCTCATACTGTAGCTACATCCACCTTCATCCTCATATACTGTAGCTACATCCAACTTCATCCTCATACTGTAGCTACATCCACCTTTATCCTCATACTGCAGCTGCATATACCTTCATCCTCATACTCTAGCTACATCCACCTTCATCCTCATACTGTAGCTACATCCACCTTCATCCTCATACTGTAGCTACATCCACCTTCATCCTCATACTGTAGCTACATCCACCTTCATCCTCATACTGTAGCTACATATACCTTCATCCTCATACTGTAGCTACATCCACCTTCATCCTCATACTGTAGCTACATCCACCTTCATCCTCATACTGTAGCTACATCCACCTTCATCCTCATACTGTAGCTACATCCACCTTCATCCTCATACTGTAGCTACATCCACCTTCATCCTCATACTGTAGCTACATCCACCTTCATCCTCATACTGTAGCTACATCCACCTTCATCCTCATACAGTAGCTACATCCACCTTCATCCTCATACTGTAGCTACATCCACCTTCATCCTCATACTCAGCTGTAGCTACATACACCTTTCATCCTCATACTGTAGCTACATATACCTTCATCCTCATACTGTAGCTACATCCACCTTCATCCTCATACTGTAGCTACATCCACCTTCATCCTCATACTGTAGCTACATCCACCTTCACCCTCATACTGTAGCTACATACACCTTCATCCTCATACTGTAGCTGCAGATACATACATACTCAAACTGTAGCTATATCCACCTTCATCCTCATACTGTAGCTACATCCACCTTCATCCTCATACTGTAGCTACATATACCTTCACCCTCATACTGTAGCTACCTATTCCTTCACCCTCATACTGTAGCTAAATATACCTTCATCCTGAAACTGTAGCTACATCCACCTTCATCCTCATACTGTAGCTACATATACCTTCACCCGTTTTCTGTAGCTACATATACCTTCATCCTCATACTGTAGCTACATCACTCTTCATCCTCATACAGTAGCTACATTCACCTTCATCATCCTCATACTGTATCTACATCCACCTTCATCCTCATATACTGTAGCTACATCCGTCTTCATCCTCATACAGTAGCTATCCACCTTCAGCTCATACTGTCCACCTTCATCCTCATACTGTAGCTACATCAACCTTTCCTCATATTGTAGCTACATCCACCTTTATCCCTCATACTGCAGCTGCATATACCTTCATCCTCATACTGTAGCTACATACACCTTTCATCCTCATACTGTAGCTACATCCACCTTTCATCCTCATACTGTAGCTACGTCCACCTTCATCCTCATACTGTAGCTACATCCACCTTCAACCTCATACTGTAGCTACATCCACCTTCATCCTCATACTGTAGCTACATCCAACTTCATCCTCATACTGTAGCTACATCCACCTTTATGCTCATACTGCAGCTGCATATACCTTCATCCTCATACTCTAGCTACATACACCTTCATCCTCATACTGTAGCTGCACATACCTTCATCCTCAAACTGTAGCTACATCCACCTTCATCCTCATACTGTAGCTACATCCACCTTCATCCTCATACTGTACCTACATCGACCTTCATCATCATACAGTAGCTACATCCACCTTCATCTTCATACTGTAGCTACATCCACCTTCATCATCATACAGTAGCTACATTCACCTTCAACCTCATACAGTAGCTACATTCACCTTCATCCTCATACTGTATCTATATCCACCTTCATCCTCATACTGTAGCTACATCCACCTTCATCCTCATACAGTAGCTACATCCACCTTCAACCTCATATAGTAGCTGCATTCACCTTCATCCTCATACTGTATCTATATCCACCTTCATCCTTATACTGTAGCTTCATCCGTCTTCATCCTCATACAGTAGCTACATCCACCTTCATCCTCATACTGTAGTTACGTTCACCTTCATCCTCATACTGTATCTACATTCACCTTCAACCTCATACTGTAGCTACATCCACCTTCATCCTCATAGTGTAGCTACATCCACCTTCATCCTCATACTGTAGCTACATCCACCTTCATCCTCATACTGTAGCTGCATATACCTTCATCCTCATACTCTAGCTACATACACCTTCATCCTCATACTGTAGCTACATCCACCTTCATCCTCATACTGTAGCTACATCCACCTTTCATCCTCATAATACTGTAGCTACATCCACCTTCATCCTCATACTGTAGCTACATCCACCTTCATCCTCATACTGTAGCTACATCCACCTTCATCCTCATACTGTAGCTACATCCACCTTCTCATCCTCATACTGTAGCTACATCCACCTTCTTCATGATGTACCTACATCCACCTTTATCCTCATACTGTAGCTGCATATACCTTCTCATCCTCATACTGTAGCTACATCCACCTTTCATCCTCATTCTGTAGCTACTCCACCCTCATCCTCATACTGTAGCTACATCCACCTTCATCCTCATACTGTATCTACATCCACCTTCATCTTCATACTGTAGCTACATCCATCTTTCATCCTCATACTGTAGCTACATACACCTTCATCCTTATACAGTAGCTACATATACCTTCTTCATCCTCATACTGTAGCTACATCCACCTTTCATTCTCATACTGTAGCTATATCCACCTTCATCCTCATAATGCTACTTAGCTACATACAGTATTCATACACCTTTCTTTCATCCTCATACTGTAGCTGCAGATATATACATACTCAAACTGTAGCTATATCCACCTTCATCCTCATACTGTAGCTACATCCACCTTCATCCTCATACTGTAGCTACATATACCTTCACCCTCATACTGTAGCTACCTATTCCTTCACCCTCATACTGTAGCTAAATATACCTTCATCCTGAAACTGTAGCTACATCCACCTTCATCCTCATACTGTAGCTACATATACCTTCACCCGTTTTCTGTAGCTACATATACCTTCATCCTCATACTGTAGCTACATCAGTCTTCATCCTCATGCAGTTACTACATGCACCTTCACCCTCATACTGTAGCTATATCCACCTTCATCCTCATAGTGTAGCTTCATCCACCTTCATCCTCATACTGTAGCTACATCCACCTTTATCCTCATACTGCAGCTGCATATACCTTCATCCTCATACTCTAGCTACATACACCTTCATCCTCATACTGTAGCTACATCCACCTTCATCCTCATACTGTAGCTACGTCTATCTTCATCCTCATACTGTAGCTACATCCACCTTGATCCTCATACTGTAGCTACATCCACCATCATCCTCAAAATGTAGCTACATATATCTTCACCATCATACTGTCGCTACATCCACTTCACCCTCATACTGTAGCTACATCCACCTTCATCCTTATATTCTAGATACATATACCTTCACCCGTATACTGTAGCTACATATACCTTCATCCTCATACTGTAGCTACATATACCTTCATCCTCATACTGTAACTACATACACCTTTATCCTCTTAGTGTAGCTAAATCCGCCATCTTCTTCATAGTGTAGCTACATATCCCTTCATCTTCATGCAGAAGATACATACGCCTTCATCCTTATACTGTAGCTACATATACCTTCACCCTCATACTGTAGCTACATCCATCTTCATCATCACACTGTACCTACATCCACCTTCATCCTCATACTGTACCTACATCGACCTTCAAGATCATACTGTAGCTACATCCACCTTCATCCTCATACTGTAGCTACATCTGCTTTCATCCTCATACTCTAGCTACACATACGTTTAACCTCATACAGTTGCTACATCCACCTTCATCATCATGGGGCGCGGTGGGCGAGCTGGCTAAGACGCCAGGCTAGTGATCCAGCGAGGTTGAGGTGCCGGGATCGAGCCCACCTGTGACCGGGTGTAAAAACCTTGGAGTCAACTTTCTGTGCAGACTCTTTCAGTGTTGTCACAACCCCTAGTGTACAGTACACATCCCTGTGCACTTAAAAGAACCCACGAATCCGTTGGTATATGACCAGATGGTGGCCACATGAATACGTGCAAACACCTAGTTGCGGGTACAGCAACGTGCAGTGAACTTGGACAAAGTACTGTGACTATGTGTCCCAGTCCACCCAGCTGTGAATGGGTACCTCGTTAGGATGAGAAGGCCACAATAACTCGGTGCGCCTAGTGGCTGCAAGAGTTGTATACTCCCCAGGGAGTTGAGATTGATAATACGATGTGCCGTTGAGATTGACATCCAATGATCGAGGGGAAAATACCAGCGCCTTGAGCATGCACTAGTTGCCTGGATATGTGCGCTATATAAATATCCTATTATAATAATAATCATCATCCAATTTCTACATCAACCTTCATCCTCCTACTGTAGCTACATCCACCTTCACCCTCATACTGTAGCTACAGATGCCTTCATCTTCATACTGTAGCTACATCCACCTTCATCCTCATACTGTAACTACATCCACCTTCATCCTCATACTGTAGCTATATCCACCTTCATCCTTATACTGTAGCTACATCCGTCTTCATCCTCATACAGTAGCTACATCCACCTTTCTATCCTCATACTGTAGCTATATCCACCTTCATCCTCCTCACTGTAGCTACATCCACCTTCATCCTCATACTGTAGCTACATCCACCTTCATCCTCATACTGTAGCTACATCCACCTTCATCCTCATACTGTAGCTACATCCACCTTCATCCTCATACTGTAGCTACATCCACCTTTATCCTCATACTGTAGCTACATCCACCTTCATCCTCATACTGTAGCTACATCCACCTTCATCCTCATACTGTAGCTACATCCACCTTCATCCTCATACTGTAGCTACATCGACCTTTCACCATCATACTGTAGCTACATCCACTTTCATCCTCATACTCTAGCTACACATACGTTTAACCTCATACAGTTGCTACATCCACCTTCATCATCATCCAATTCTACATCAACCTTCATCCTCCTACTGTAGCTACATCCACCTTCACCCTCATACTGTAGCTACAGATGCCTTCATCTTCATACTGTAGCTACATCCACCTTCATCCTTATACTGTAGCTACATCCACCTTCATCATCATACAGTAGCTACATCCACCTTCAACCTCATACAGTAGCTACATTCACCTTCATCCTCATACTGTATCTATATCCACCTTCATCCTTATACTGTAGCTACATCCGTCTTCATCCTCCTACAGTAGCTACATCCCCCTTCATCCTCATACTGTAGTTACGTTCACCTTCATCCTCATACTGTATCTACATTCACCTTCAACCTCATACTGTAGCTACATCCACCTTCATCCTCATAGTGTAGCTACATAAACCTTCATCCTCATATATGTAGCTACATCCACCTTTATCCTCATACTGCAGCTGCATATACCTTCATCCTCATACTCTAGCTACATACACCTTCATCCTCATACTGTAGCTACATCCACCTTCATCCTCATACTGTAGCTACGTCCACCTTCATCCTCATACTGTAGCTACATCCACCTTCAACCTCATACTGTAGCTACATCCACCTTCATCCTCATACTGTAGCTACATCCACCTTCATCCTCATACTGTAGCTACATCCACCTTTATCCTCATACTGCAGCTGCATATACCTTCATCCTCATACTCTAGCTACATACACCTTCATCCTCATACTGTAGCTGCACATACCTTCATCCTCAAACTGTAGCTACATCCACCTTCATCCTCATACTGTAGCTACATCCACCTTCATCCTCATACTGTACCTACATCGACCTTCATCATCATACAGTAGCTACATCCACCTTCATCTTACATACTGTAGCTACATCCACCTTCATCATCATACAGTAGCTACATCCACCTTCAACCTCATACAGTAGCTACATTCACCTTCAACCTCATACTGTAGCTACAGATACCTTCATCTTCATACTGTAGCTACATCCACCTTCATCCTCATACTGTAGCTACATCCACCTTCATCATCATACAGTAGCTACATCCACCTTCAACCTCATACAGTAACTACATCCACCTTCATCCTCATACTGTATCTATATCCACCTTCATCCTTATACTGTAGCTACATCCGTCTTCATCCTCATACAGTAGCTACATCCACCTTCATCCTCATACTGTAGTTACGTTCACCTTCATCCTCATACTGTATCTACATTCACCTTCAACCTCATACTGTAGCTACATCCACCTTCATCCTCATAGTGTAGCTACATCCACCTTCATCCTCATATTGTAGCTACATCCACCTTTATCCTCATACTGCAGCTGCATATACCTTCATCCTCATACTTTAGCTACATACACCTTCATCCTCATACTGTAGCTACATCCACCTTCATCCTCATACTGTAGCTACGTCCACCTTCATCCTCATACTGTAGCTACATCCACCTTCAACCTCATACTGTAGCTACATCCACCTTCATCCTCATACTGTAGCTACATCCACCTTCATCCTCATACTGTAGCTACATCCACCTTCATCCTCATACTGCAGCTGCATATACCTTCATCCTCATACTCTAGCTACATACACCTTCATCCTCATACTGTAGCTGCACATACCTTCATCCTCATACTGTAGCTACATCCACCTTCATCCTCATACTGTAGCTACATCCACCTTCATCCTCATACTGTAGCTACATCGACCTTCATCCTCATACAGTAGCTACATCCACCTTCATCCTCATACTGTAGCTACATCCACCTTCATCCTCATACAGTAGCTACATTCACCTTCAACCTCATACATACTGTACATCCACCTTTCATCCTCATACTGTAGCTATATCCACCTTCATCCTTATACTGTAGCTACATTCACCTTCATCCTCATACAGTAGCTACATCCACCTTCATCCTCATACTGTAGTTACGTTCACCTTCATCCTCATACTGTATCTACATTCACCTTCAACCTCATACTGTAGCTACATCCACCTTCATCCTCATAGTGTAGCTACATCCACCTTCATCCTCATACTGTAGCTACATCCACCTTTATCCTCATACTGTAGCTGCATATACCTTCATCCTCATACTCTAGCTACATACACCTTCATCCTCATACTGTAGCTACATCCACCTTCATCCTCATACTGTAGCTACATCCACCTTCATCCTCATAGTGTAGCTACATCCACCTTCATCCTCATACTGTAGCTACATCCACCTTTATCCTCATACTGCAGCTGCATATACCTTCATCCTCATACTCTAGCTACATACACCTTCATCCTCAAACTGTAGCTGCACATACCTTCATCCTCAAACTGTAGCTACATCCACCTTCATCCTCATACTGTACCTACATCCACCTTCATCCTCATACTGTACCTACATCGACCTTCAAGATCATACAGTAGCTACATCGACCTTCATCCTCATACTGTAGCCACATCCACTTTCATCCTCATACTCTAGCTACACATACATTTAACCTCATACAGTTTGCTACATCCACCTTCATCAACCTCATCCTCCTAGTGTGCTACATCCACTTTCACTCTCATATCCTCATACTGTAGCTACATCCACCTTCTTTCATCCTCATACTGTAGCTACATCCACCTTCATCCTCATACTGTAGCTACATCCACCTTCATCCTCATACTGTAGCTACATCCACCTTCATCCTCATACTGTATCTATATCCACCTTCATACTTCATGATGTACAGTAGCTACATCCACCTTCATCCTCATACTGTGTTAGCTACATATACCTTCATCCTCATACTGTAGCTACATCCACCTTCATCCTCATACTGTAGCTACATCCACCTTCATCCTCATACTGTAGCTACATCCACCTTTATCCTCATACTGCAGCTGCATATACCTTCATCCTCATACTCTAGCTACATCCACCTTCATCCTCATACTGTAGCTACATCCACCTTCATCCTCATACTGTAGCTACATCCACCTTCATCCTCATACAGTGTAGCTACATCCACCTTTATCCTCATACTGTAGCTGCACATACCTTCATCGTCAAACTGTAGCTACATCCACCTTCATCCTCATACTGTAGCTACATCGACCTTCATCCTCATACTGTAGGTACATATACCTTCACCATCATACTGTAGCTACATCCACTTTCATCCTCATACTCTAGCTACACATACGTTTAACCTCATACAGTTGCTACATCCACCTTCATCATCATCCAATTTCTACATCAACCTTCATCCTCCTACTGTAGCTACATCCACCTTCACCCTCATACTGTAGCTACAGATGCCTTCATATTCATACTGTAGCTACATCCACCTTCATCCTCATACTGTAGCTACATCCACCTTCATCATCATACAGTAGCTACATCCACCTTCAACCTCATACAGTAGCTACATCAACCTCATACAGTAGCTACATTCACCTTCATCCTCATACTGTATCTATATCCACCTTCATCCTCATACTGTAGCTACATCCGCCTTCATCCTCATATAGTAGCTACATCCACCTTTATCCTCATACTGCAGTTGCATATACCTTCATCCTCATACTGTACCTACATACAACTTCATCCTCATACTGTAGCTACATCCACCTTCATCCTCATACTGTAGCTACGTCCACCTTCATCCATCCACCTCATATACTGTAGCTACATCCACCTTTCAACCTCATACTGTAGCTACATCCACCTTTTCATCCTCATACTGTAGCTACATCCTTCACCTTCATCCTCATACTGTAGCTACATCCACCTTTATCCTCATACTGCAGCTGCATATACCTTCATCCTCATACTCTAGCTACATACACCTTCATCCTCATACTGTAGCTGCACATACCTTCATCCTCAAACTGTAGCCACATCCACCTTCATCCTCATACTGTAGCTACATCCACCTTCATCGTCATACTGTACCTACATCGACCTTCATCATCATACAGTAGCTACATCCACCTTCATCTTAATACTGTAGCTACATCCACCTTCATCATCATACAGTAGCTACATTCACCTTCATCCTCATACTGTATCTATATCCACCTTCATCCTTATACTGTAGCTTCATCCGTCTACATCCTCATACAGTTGCTACATCCACCTTCATCCTCATACTGTAGTTACGTTCACCTTCATCCTCATACTGTATCTACATTCACCTTCAACCTCATACTGTAGCTACATCCACCTTCATCCTCATAGTGTAGCTACATCCACCTTCATCCTCATACTGTAGCTACATCCACCTTTATCCTCATACTGCTGCTGTATATACCTTCATCCTCATACTCTAGCTACATCCACCTTCATCCTCATACTGTAGCTACATCCACCTTCAACCTCATACTGTAGCTACATCCACCTTCATCCTCATAGTGTAGCTACATCCAATTTCATCCTCATACTGTAGCTACATCCACCTTTATCCTCATACTGCAGCTGCATATACCTTCATCCTCATACTCTAGCTACATACACCTTCATCCTCAAACTGTAGCTGCACATACCTTCATCCTCAAACTGTAGCTACATCCACCTTCATCCTCATACTGTACCTACATCCACCTTCATCCTCATACTGTACCTACATCGACCTTCAAGATCATACAGTAGCTACATCGACCTTCATCCTCATACTGTAGCCACATCAACTTTCATCCTCATACTCTAGCTACACATACATTTAACCTCATACAGTTGCTACATCCACCTTCATCATCATCCAATGTCTACATCAACCTTCATCCTCCTACTGTAGCTACATCCACTTTCACCCTCATACTGTAGCTACAGATGCCTTCATCTTCATACTGTAGCTACATCCACCTTCATCCTCATACTGTAGCTACATCCACCTTCATCATCATACAGTAGCTATAGCTATACTGTTCATCCTCATACTGTAGCTACATCCACCTTCATCATCATACAGTAGCTACATCCACCTTCAACCTCATACAGTAGCTACATCCACCTTCATCCTCATACTGTATCTATATCCACCTTCATCCTTATACTGTAGCTACATCCGTCTTCATCCTCATACAGTAGCTACATCCACCTTCATCCTCATATTGTAGTTACGTTCATCTTCATCCTCATACTGTATCAACATCCACCTTCAAACATCATACTGTAGCTACATCCACCTTCATCCTCATAGTATAGCTACACCCACCTTCATCCTCATACTGTAGCTACATCCACCTTTATCCTCATACTGCAGCTGCATATACCTTCATCCTCATACTCTAGCTACATACACCTTCATCCTCATACTGTAGCTACATCCACCTTCATCCTCATACTGTAGCTACGTCCACCTTCATCCTCATACAGTAGCTACATCCACCTTCAACCTCATACTGTAGCTACATCCACCTTCATCCTCATAGTGTAGCTACATCCAACTTCATCCTCATACTGTAGCTACATCCACCTTTATCCTCATACTGCAGCTGCATATACCTTCATCCTCATACTCTAGCTACATACACCTTCATCCTCATACTGTAGCTGCACATACCTTCATCGTCAAACTGTAGCTACATCCACCTTCATCCTCATACTGTAGCTACATCCACCTTCATCATCCTCATACAGTAGCCACATCTTTCATCCTCAGTGACGTCCACCTTTCATCCTCATACTGTAGCTACATCCACCTTCATCCTCATACTGTAGCTACATCCACCTGCATCTTCATGATGTACCAACATCCATCTTTATCCTCATACTACAGCTGCATATACCTTCATCCTCATACTCTAGCTACATCCACCTTCATCCTCATTCTGTAGCTACATCCACCTTCATCCTCATACTGTAGCTACATCCACCTTTATCCTCATACTGCAGCTGCATATACCTTCATCCTCATACTCTAGCTACATACACCTTCATCCTCATACTGTAGCTACATCCACCTTCATCCTCATACTGTAGCTACGTCCACCTTCATCCTCATACAGTAGCTACATCCACCTTCAACCTCATACTGTAGCTACATCCACCTTCATCCTCATAGTGTAGCTACATCCAACTTCATCCTCATACTGTAGCTACATCCACCTTTATCCTCATACTGCAGCTGCATATACCTTCATCCTCATACTCTAGCTACATACACCTTCATCCTCATACTGTAGCTGCACATACCTTCATCGTCAAACTGTAGCTACATCCACCTTCATCCTCATACTGTAGCTACATCCACCTTCATCCTCATACTGTAGTGACGTCCACCTTCATCCTCATACTGTAGCTACATCCACCTTCATCCTCATACTGTAGCTACATCCACCTGCATCTTCATGATGTACCAACATCCATCTTTATCCTCATACTGTAGCCATCACCTATCTCATACAGCTGCATATACCTTCATCCTCATACTGTAGCTACATCCACCTTCATCCTCATACTGTAGCTACATCCACCTTCATCCTCATACTGTAGCTACATCCACCTTCATCCTCATACTGTAGCTACATCCATCTTCATCCTCATACTGTAGCTACATACCACCTTTCACTCACCCTAATAATGTAGCTGCATCCACATACATACCAACCTTTCACCTCATACTGTAGCTATATCCACCTTCATCCCTCATACTGTAGCTACATCCACCTTCATCCTCATACTGTAGCTACATCCACCTTCACATCCTCCTTCATACTGTAGCTACCTATTCCTACATTCACCCTCATACTGTAGCTACATATACTGTGTAGCTACATATACCTTCATCCTGGATACTGTAGCTACATCCACCTTCATCCTCATACTGTAGCTACATCCACCTTTCATCCTCATACTGTAGCTACATCCACCTTCATCCTCATACTGTAGCTACATCCACCTTCACCCTCATACTGTAGCTACAGATGCATTCATCCTCATACTGTAGCTACATCCACCTTCATCCTCATACAGTAGCTACATCCACCTTCATCCTCATACTGTAGCTACATCCACCTTCATCCTCATACTGTAGCTATATCCACCTTCATCCTCATACTGTAGCTACATCCGTCTTCATCCTCATACAGTAGCTACATCCACCTTCATCCTCATACTGTAGCTACGTCCACCTTCATCCTCATACTGTAGCTACATCCACCTTCACCCTCATACTGTAGCTACATCCACCTTCATCCTCATACTGTAGCTACATCCACCTTCATCCTCATACTGTAGCTACATCCACCTTTATCCTCATACTGCAGCTGCATATACCTTCATCCTCATACTGTAGCTACATATACCCTCACCCTCATACTGCAGCTACATCCACTTACATTCTCATACTGTAGCTATATCCACCTTCATCCTCATAATGTAGCTACTTCCACCTTCACCCTCATACAGTAGCTTCATCCACACTTTCATCCTCATACTGTAGCTGCATCCACCTTTTATCCCTCATAACTGTAGCCATATGCACCTTCATCCTCATACTGTAGCTACATTCACCTTCATCCTCATCCTGTAGCTACATCCACCTTCACACTCATACTGTAGCTAAATATACCTTCATCCTGATACTGTAGCTACATCCACCTTCATCCTCATACTGTAGCTTCGTCCACCTTCATCCTCATACTGTAGCTACATATACCTTCAACCGTTTTCTGTAGCTACATATACCTTCATCCTCATACTGTAGCTACATCCGTCTTCATCCTCATACTGTAGCTACATCCACCTTCATCCTCATACTGTAGCTACGTCCACCTTCATCCTCATACTGTATCTACATCCACCTTCACCCTCATACTGTAGCTACATCCACCTTCATCCTCATATTGTAGCTACATCCACCTTCATCCTCATACTGTAGCTACATCCACCTTTATCCTCATACTGCAGCTGCATATACCTTCATCCTCATACTCTAGCTACATACACCTTCATCCTCATACTGTAGCTACATCCACCTTCATCCTCATACTGTAGCTACGTCCATCTTCATCCTCATACTGTAGCTACATCCACCTTCATCCTCATACTGTAGCTACATCCACCTTTATCCTCTTAGTGTAGCTACATCCACCTTCATCCTCATACTGTAACTACATCCACTTTCGTTCTCATACTGTAGCTATATCCACCTTCATCCTCATAATGTAGCTACTTCCACCTTCACCCTCATACAGTAGATTCATACACTTTCATCCTCATACTGTAGCTGCAGATACCTACATCCTCAAACTGTAGCTACATGCACTTTCATCCTCATACTGTAGCTACATATATACTTTCACCCTCATAGTGTAGCTACCTACTCCTTCTCATCCTGATACTGTAGCTACATCCAGCTACATCCACCTTCATCCTCATACTGTAGCTACATCCACCTTCATCCTCATACTGTAGCTATATCCACCTTCATCCTCATACTGTAGCTACATCCACCTTCATCCTTATACTGTAGCTACATCCACCTTCACCCTCATACTGTAGGAACATCCACCTTCACCCTCATACTGTAGCTACATTCACCTTCATCCTCATACAGTAGCTACATATATACCTTCATCCTCATACTGTAGCTACATCCACCTTCATCCTTATACAGTAGCTACATCCACCTTCATCCTCATACTATAGCTACATCCACCTTCTTCCTTATACTTTAGCTACATCCACCTTCACCCTTATACTATAGCTACATATATACCTTCATCCTCATACTTCAGGTACATCCACCTTCACCTTCATACTGTAGCTACATCCACTTTCATCCTCATACTGTAGCTACATCCACTTTCATCCTCATACTGTTTCTACATCCACCTTCACCCTCATACTGTAGCTACGTCCACCTTCATCCTCTCATACTGTTTCTCATACTGTAGCTACATATACCTTCACCCGTTTTCTGTAGCTACATATACCTTCATCCTCATACTGTAGCTACATCCGTCTTCATCCTCATACAGTAGCTACATCCACCTTCATCCTCATACTGTAGCTACGTCCACCTTCATCCTCATACTGTAGCTACATCCACCTTCACCCTCATACTGTAGCTACATCCACCTTCATCCTCATAGTGTAGCTACATCCACCTTCATCCTCATACTGTAGCTACATCCACCTTTATCCTCATACTGCAGCTGCATATACCTTCATCCTCATACTCTAGCTACATCCACCTTCATCCTCATACTGTAGCTACATCCACCTTCTTCCTTATACTTTAGCTACATCCACCTTCACCCTTATACTATAGCTACATATATACCTTCATCCTCATACTTCAGGTACATCCACCTTCACCCTCATACTGTAGCTACATCCACCTTCATCCTCATACTGTCGCTACATCCACTTTCATCCTCATACTGTTTCTACATCCACCTTCACCCTCATACTGTAGCTACGTCCACCTTCATCCTCATACTGTAGCTACATATACCTTCACCCGTTTTTTGTAGCTACATATACCTTCATCGTCATACTGTAGCTACATCCGTCTTTATCCTCATACAGTAGCTACATCCACCTTCATCCCTCATACAGTAGCTACATCCACCTTCATCCTCATACTGTAGCTTCACGTTCCACCTTCATTCCTCATACTGTATCTACATCCACCTTCACCCCTCATACTGTAGCTACATCCACCTTCACTCCTCATATACCTGATACTCTAGCTACATCCACCTTCATCCTCATACTGTAGCTACATCCACCTTCATCCTCATACTGTAGCTACATCCATCTTCATCTTCATCCTCATACTGTGTAGCTACATCCACCTTTATCCTCATACTGCAGCTGCATATACCTTCATCCTCATACTCTAGCTACATACACCTTCATCCTCATACTGTAACTGCACATACCTTCATCCTCAAACTGTAGCTACATCCACCTTCATCGTTATACTGTAGCTACATCCACCTTCATCCTCATACTGTAGTTACGTCCAAATTCATCATCATACTGTAGCTACATCCACCTTCATCCTCATACTGTAGCTACATCATCCTTCATCCTCATACTGTAGCTACATCCACCTGCATCTTCATGCTGTACCTACATCCACCTTTATCCTCATACTACAGCTGCATATACCTTCATCCTCATACTCTAGCTACATCCACCTTCATCCTCATACTGTAACTACATCCACCTTCATCCTCATACTGTAGCTACATCCACCTTCATCCTCATACTGTAGCTACATCCATCTTCATCCTTATTCTGTAGCTACATACACCTTCACCCTAATACTGTAGCTACATATACCCTCACCCTCATACTGCAACTACATCCACTTTCATTCTCATACTGTAGCTATATCCACCTTCATCCTCATAATGTAGCTACTTCCACCTTCACCCTCATACAGTAGCTTCATACACTTTCATCCTCATACTGTAGCTGCAGATACCTACATCCTCAAACTGTAGCTATATCCACCTTCATCCTCATACTGTAGGAACATCCACCTTCATCCTCATACTGTAGCTACATATATACTTTCACCCTCATACTGTAGCTACCTATTCCTTCACCCTCATACTGTAGCTAAATATACCTTCATCCTGATACTGTAGCTACATCCACCTTCATCCTCATACTGTAGCTACATCCACCTTCATCCTCATACTGTAGCTACATCCACCTTCATCCTCATACTGTAGCTACATCCACCTTCATCCTCATACTGTAGCTACATCCACCTTCATCCTTATACTGTAGCTACATCCACCTTCACCCTCATACTGTAGCAACATCCACCTTCACCCTCATACTGTAGCTACATTCACCTTCATCCTCATTCAGTAGCTACATATATACCTTCATCCTCATACTGTAGCTACATCCACCTTCATCCTCATAATTTAGCTACATCCACCTTCACCCTCATACTATAGCTACATATATACCTTCATCCTCATACTTCAGGTACATCCACCTTCACCCTCATACTGTAGCTACATCCACTTTCATCCTCATACTATTTCTACATCCGCCTTCACCCTCATACTGTAGCTACATTCACCTTCATCCTCATACTGTAGCTACATATATACTTTTATCCTCATACTGTAGCTACATCCACCTTCACCCTCATACTGTAGCTACATCCATCTTCATCCTCATACTGTAGCTACATCCACCTTCAGCCTCATACTGTAGCTACATCCATCTTCATCCCTCATATCCTCATTCATCCTCATAGTGTGGCTACATCCACCTTCTCATCCACCTTCATCCACCTTCACCCTCATACTGTAGCTACATCCACCTTCATCCTCATACTGTAGCTACATCCACCTTCACCCTCATACTGTAGCTACATCCACCTTCACCCTCATACTGTAGCTACATCCACCTTCATCCTCATACTGTAGCTACATCCACCTTCACCCTCATACTGTAGCAAGATCCACCTTCACCCTCATACTGTAGCTAAATCCACCTTCATCCTCATACTGTAGCTACATCCACCTTCACCCTCATACTTTAGCTGTAGCCACATCCTCATACCTAGCTCACACCTCATCAAACTGCAGCTACATCCACCTTCACCCTCATACTGTAGCAACATCCACCTTCACCCTCATACTTTAGCTACATCCACCTTTATCCTCGTACAGTAGCTACGTGCACCTACACCCTCAAACTGCAGCTACATTCACCTTCACCTTCAACATGTAGGTACATGTGGCTTCATCAACAGTTGGCCATATACCTCCACACACAGTAGCTATATCCGCCTTCGTCCACTTTTCAGCCGCCATATCCACGTTCGTCCATATTCTGTACATCCACATTTCTCCACATTATGTCGCTTTATCCACATTCGTCCATATTCTTTACATCCACATTTGTCCACATATTATAAATAGAGGCACATTCGCCAACACACTGTAAGTACATCCACACTCGTCAAAATGTTTTCGCTACATCCATATAGTCGCCTCGTCTGTCTCCCACACAGTCGACACACACCATCGCTCTGTTTCACACCTATAATGTGTAAAGTTCAGCAAGCCCACAGTACGGCCACCCGAGGTGTTGTAACCACCCTATATTGCGGTTACTGGGGAACATTTACTTCATTATATATCTGATTAATACTAAGACATATGAGACATGTCACGCTATATAATGTATCCATCTGAGATCGGGTCGTGGTTGAGCTACGGGTGAAGCAGGAGGAACATTAGCGTCTGCAGTCAATAAGCGATCATTGCCTTGATAAGGGTCAGTGGTAGTTAGATGTGCGATACCTTGAAATGAAGTGTGATTAAGTTGAAGCATGGTTTTTGACACGAGAGTGTGCGGCTACTGCCGAAGGCGCTATGATTGTCGGTGTCACGTCACGACTGACAGGGAAGCCGC
Organism: Haliotis rubra; assembly: GCF_003918875.1. Lineage (NCBI taxonomy): Eukaryota > Metazoa > Mollusca > Gastropoda > Lepetellida > Haliotidae > Haliotis > Haliotis rubra. The sequence goes on along the minus strand of NW_025765587.1, from coordinate 103,867 downwards.
CCAGGGTGAGTGAAACCTTCGACACCTCCAGTTGTCAGTGACTTGTCCGTGGCCCAAGCAGGCCGGGTTGAAGTCAGTGAGGCCGGGTTGAAGTCAGTGAGGCCGGGTTGAAGTCAGTGGAGGGATGCATGTCCTGACGTCGTCGGCTGAAGTATCTTTACCTGCGACAGTGTCGAGAAGTGTGAACTTAAATAGTTGAAATAGTTCCTTGACATGATTGATGTTTATTGTGGTAGAAGTTGAACGCGGTGGATAGTGACTGTAATGGATGTTGAATGTGATACGTAGTGAATGTACTGGATGTTGAAGTGACACATAGTGACTGTAGCGGAAGGTGAATTTGGTACATGGTGAATGTACCTCTGGCCTCGTTCCCACCAGGAGGCAATAAACTCTCTACCTCTGGCCTCGTTCCCACCAGGAGGCAATAAACTCTCTACCTCTGGCTTCGTTCCTACCAGGAGGCAATTAACTCTCTACCTCTGACCTCGTTCGTTCCTACCAGGAGAGAATAAACTACCTGCCTCTGACCTACTTCCTACCAGGAGGCAAGAAACTACCTGCCTCTGACCTACTTCCTACCAGGAGGCAATACACTCTCTACCTCTGCCCTCATTCCTACCAGGAGGCAATAAACTCTCTACCTCTGGCCTTGTTCCTACCAGGAGGCAATAAACTCTCTACCTCTGGCCTCGTTCCTACCGGGAGGCAATAAACTCTACCTCTGACCTCGTTCCTACCAGGAGGCAATAAACTCTCTACCTCTGACCTCGTTCCTACCAGGAGGCAATACACTCTCAACCTCTGACCTCGTTCCTACCAGGAGGCAATACACTCTCTACCTCTGACCTCGTACCTACCAAGAGGCAATAAACTCTCTACCTCTGGCCTCGTTCCTACCAGGAGGCAATAAACTACCTGCCTCTAACCCCATTCCTGCTTGAAGGTCATATACTACCTGCCTCTAACCCCATGCCTGCTTGAAGGTAATATACTACCTGTCTCTTACCCCATTGAAGGTAATATACTACCTGCCTCTAACCCTGCTTGAAGGTAATATACTACCTGCCTCTAACCCCATTCATGCTTGAAGGTAATATACTATCTGCCTCTAACCCTGCTTAAAGGTAATATACTACCTGCCTCTAACCCTGCTTGAAGGTAATATATTACCTGCCTCTAATCCCATGCCTGCTTGAAGGTCATATACTACCTGCCACTAACCCCAGTCCTGCTTGAAGGTAATATACTACCTGCCTCTAACCCCATTCCTGCTTGAAGGTAATATACTACCTGCCTCTAACCCCCTTCCTGCTTGAACGTAATATACTACCTGCCTCTTACCCCTGCTTTGAAGGTAATATACTACCTGCCTCTAACCCCATTGAAGGTGATATACTACCTGCCTCTAACCCCATTCCTGCTTGAAGGTAATATACTACCTACCTCTAACCCCATTGAAGGTAATATACTACCTGCCTCTAACCCTGCTTGAAGGTCATATACTATCTGCCTCTAACCCCACTCCTGCTTGAAGGTAATATACTACCTGCCTCTAACCCCATGCCTGCTTGAAGGTGATATACTACCTGCCTCTAACCCAATTCCTGCTTGAAGGTAATATACTACCTGCCTCTAACCCCAATCCCGCTTGAAGGTAATATACTACCTGCCTCTAACCCCATACCTGCTTGAAGGTAATATACTACCTGCCTCTAACCCCATTCCTGCTTGAAGGTAATATACTACCTGCCTCTAACCCCAGTCCTGCTTGAAGGTAATATACTACCTGCCTCTAACCCCCTTCCTGCTTGAAGGTAATATACTACCTGCCTCTAACCCTGCTTGAAGGTATATATACTTGAAGGTAATATACCCTGCTTGAAGGTAAATATACTACCTGCCTCTTACCCTGCTTGAAGGTAATATACTACCTGCTTCTAACCCTGCTTGAAGGTAATATACTACCTGCCTCTAACCCCATTCCTGCTTGAAGGTAATATACTATCTGCCTCTAACCCTGCTTGAAGGTAATATACTACCTGCCTCTAACCCTGCTTGAAGGTAATATATTACCTGCCTCTAATCCCATGCCTGCTTGAAGGTCATATACTACCTGCCACTAACCCCAGTCCTGCTTGAAGGTAATATACTACCTGCCTCTAACCCCATTCCTGCTTGAAGGTAATATACTACCTGCCTTTAACCCCCTTCCTGCTTGAACGTAATATACTACCTGCCTCTAACCCTGCTTGAAGGTAATATACTACCTGCCTCTAACCCCATTGAAGGTGATATACTACCTGCCTCTAACCCCATTCCTGCTTGAAGGTAATATACTACCTACCTCTAACCCCATTGAAGGTAATATACTACCTGCCTCTAACCCTGCTTGAAGGTCATATACTATCTGCCTCTAACCCCACTCCTGCTTGAAGGTAATATACTACCTGCCTCTAACCCCTTCCTGCTTGAAGGTGATATACTACCTGCCTCTAACCCAATTCCTGCTTGAAGGTAATATACTACCTGCCTCTAACCCCAATCCCGCTTGAAGGTAATATACTACCTGCCTCTAACCCCATACCTGCTTGAAGGTAATATACTACCTGCCTCTAACCCCATTCCTGCTTGAAGGTAATATACTACCTGCCTCTAACCCCAGTCCTGCTTGAAGGTAATATACTACCTGCCTCTAACCCCATTCCTGCTTGAAGGTAATATACTACCTGCCTCTAACCCTGCTTGAAGGTAATATACTACCCTGCTTGAAGGTAATATACTACCTGCCTCTTACCCTGCTTGAAGGTAATATACTACCTGCCTCTAACCCTGCTTGAAGGTAATATACTACCTGCCTCTAACCCCATTCCTGCTTGAAGGTAATATACTACCTGCCTCTAACCCCATTCCTGCTTGAAGGTAATATACTACCTGCCTCTAACCCCACTCCTGCTTGAAGGTAATATACTACCTGCCTCTAACCCCCTTCCTGCTTGAAGGTAATATACTACCTGCCTCTAACCCCAGTCCTGCTTGAAGGTAATATACTACCTGCTTCTAACCCCATTCCTGCTTGAAGGTAATATACTACCTGCCTCTAACCCTGCTTGAAGATAATATACCACCTGCCTCTTACCCTGCTTCTTGAAGGTAATATACTACCTGCCTCTTACCCCTGCTTGAAGGTAATATACTACCTGCCTCTAACCCTGCTTGAAGGTAATATACTACCTGCCTCTTACCCCATTCCTGCTTGAAGGTAGTATACTACCTGCCTCTAACCCCATTCCTGCTTGAAGGTAATATACTACCTGTCTCTAACCCTGCTTCAAGGTAATAAATAATACCTGCCTCTAACACTATGCCTGCTTGAAGGTAATATACTACCTGCCTCTAACCCCATTGAAGGTAATATACTACCTGCCTCTAACCCTGCTTGAAGGTAATATACTACCTGCCTCTAACACTATGCCTGCTTGAAGGTAATATACTACCTGCCTCTAACCCCATTGAAGGTAATATACTACCTGTCTCTAACCCTGCTTCAAGGTGTATGCTACTACCTGCCTCTTTAACACTATGCCTGCTTGAAGGTAATATACTACCTGCCTCTAACCCCATTGAAGGTAATATACTACCTGCCTCTAACCCTGCTTCAAGGTAATATACTACCTGCCTCTAACACTATGCCTGCTTGAAGGTAATATACTACCTGCCTCTAACCCCATTGAAGGTAATATACTACCTGCCTCTAACCCTGCTTGAAGGTAATATACTACCTGCCTCTAACCCTGCTTGAAGGTAATATACTACCTGCCTCTAACCCTGCTTGAAGGTAATATACTTTCTCCCTGTGTTTGGTTCATAGTGGGAGCTATCAGTGTCACACTCTCATCAATAAATACAAACAATTATTGAAAATTTACTTGTATTTTTATTTGGCGCAATTCAACATTGTTTCACGTACTATAACAATCCTATTTCAACATTAGTACTACACTTGACAGTTCACTGGTGATTGCGGGACACAGATATAAAGCCTTCTCTGTGTACGTAGGAAAGTAGTATTTCTAAATGCGGCAAGTATCAATTCTATAGACGGCAAGTAGCAACGTCACATGCGGCAAGTATCAAATGTACAAGTGGCAAGTGGCAAATGAGAACGTTCAGTGTTGCATAACATTAAGAAGACACCGTACACCAATGGATGAAGAGCCTTTATAAGGAATTCACAGTTCAATTACTGCATTAAATGCCAGGTCCACATCTACAACCCTTTTCAGCATTAATCGAACACACACACACGCACGCACGCACGCACACACACACACACACACACACACACACACACACACACACACACACACACACACACACACACACTCTCTCTCTCTCTCAACATAGCATTCAAAGTGATTTATGAAAGTGAGGACAAACAAAAACAAAGATCTTCTCCAGCATGTACATTGTATCAAACACTCCTGGTAAACTGACGTCCACACCTACTTGTTCAAACTCCCAGTCAACTGTATACACCTCCCCGGCAGACTCAAGATATATACACTGTATACATCCAGCTGTAGTACGGAGATATATACACTGTATACATTCAGCTGATGTACGGAGATATATACACTGTATACATTCAGCTGATGTACGGAGATATATACACTGTATACATTCAGCTGATGTAAGGATATATATACTGTATACATCCAGCTGATGTACGGAGATATATACACTGTATACATTCAGCTGATGTACGGAGATATATACACTGTATTCATTCAGCTGATGTACGGAGATATATACACTGTATACATCCAGCTGATGTACGGAGATATATACACTGTATACATCCAGCTGATGTACGAAAATATATAAACTGTATACATCCAACTGATGTACGGAGATATATACACTGTATACATCCAGCTGATGTACGGAGATATATACACTGTATACATCCAACTGATGTACGGAGATATATACACTGTATACATCCAACTGATGTACGGAGACATATACACTGTATACATCCAACTGATGCACGGAGATATATACACTGTATACACCCAACTGATGTACGGAGATATATACATTGTATACATCCAACTGATGTACGGAGATATATACACTGTATACATCCAACTGATGTACGGACTTATATACACTGTATACATCCAACTGATGTACGGAGATATATACACTGTATACATTCAACTGATGTACGAAAATATGTACACTGTATACATTCAGCTGATGTACGAAAATATATACACTGTATACATCCAGCTGATGTACGGAGATATATACACTGTATACATTCAGCTGATGTACGAAAATATATACACTGTATACATCCAGCTGATGTACGAAAATATATACACTGTATACATTCAGATGATGTACGGAGATACATACACTGTATACATTCAGCTGATGTACGGAGACATATACACTGTATACATTCAGCTGATGTACGGAGATATATACACTGTATACATCCAACTGATGTACGGAGATATATACACTGTATACATCCAACTGATATATACACTGTATACATCCAACTGATGTACGGAGATATATACACTGTATACATCCAAACTGATGTACCGAGATATATACACTGTATACATCCAACTGATGTACGGAGAAATATACACTGTACACTGTATACATTCATCTGATGTACGAAATATATACACTGTATACATCCAGCTGATGTACGGAGATATATACACTGTATACATTCAGCTGATGTACGAAAATATATACACTGTATACATCCAGCTGATGTACGAAAATATATACACTGTATACATTCAGATGATGTACGGAGATACATACACTGTATACATTCAGCTGATGTACGGAGATATATACACTGTATACATTCAGCTGATGTACGGAGATATATACACTGTATACATCCAACTGATGTACGGAGATATATACACTGTATACATCCAACTGATATATACACTGTATACATCCAACTGATGTACGGAGATATATACACTGTATACATCCAAACTGATGTACCGAGATATATACACTGTATACATTCAGCTGATGTACGGAGATAAATACACTGTATACATTCAGCTGATTTACGGAGATATATACACTGTTTACATCCAACTGATGTACGGAGATATATACACTGTTTACATTCAGTTGATGTACGGAGATTTAGGACTACCAGATCATTCCCTATCACATCAGGCTAGCTGTCAAGCCATGAGTTTTGCGAGATGCATTTTGTTGTGATGGAGGTGTGTGTGTGCGGGCGAGTATATGAGAATGTGAGTATGTGAGTCTGTGTGCTTCCCTCAGTGTGTATGAGTGTCTGTGTGTTGGGGGTAGATGGGATATTTGGGAGTGGACAATCGGACGTTTGTCTGGTTGTTGTGGGCACTGGTCTACATGAAGCCTGCAACCAGAGGTCAGCTTGTGAGAGATGAACGTGGCGGACACAAGTGTAAAGACACCCGGTATACAGACGCCCGGTATACAGACGCTCGGTATACAGACGCCCGGTATACGGACGCCCGGTGTACAGACGCCCGGTATACAGACGCCCGGTATACACACCCGGTGTACAGACACACGGTGTACAGAAACCCGGTGTACAGAAACCCGGTGTACAGACACCCGGAGTACAGACACCCGGTATACAGCCCGGTATACAGACGCCCGGTATACAGACACCCGGTGTACAGACACCCGGTATACAGACACCCGGTATACAGACGCCCGGTGTACAGACGCCCGGTGTACAGACACTAGGTGTACAGACACTCGGTATACAGACACCCGGTATACAGACGCTCGGTGTACAGACACACGGTATACAGACACCCGGTATACAGACACCCGGTGTACAGACACCCGGTATACAGACGCCCGGTGTACAGACGCTCGGTATACAGACGCTCGGTGTACAGACGCTCGGTGTACAGACACCCGGTATACAGACGCCAGACGTACAGACGCCCGGTATACAGACACTCGGTATACAGACACCCGGTGTACAGACACCCGGTATACAGACGCTCGGTATACAGACGCTCGGTGTACAGACGCTCGGTGTACAGACACCCGGTATACAGACGCTCGGTGTACAGACACTCGGTATACAGACACCCGGTATACAGACGCTCGGTATACAGACGCTCGGTGTACAGACGCCCGGTGTACAGACGCTCGGTATACAGACACTCGGTATACAGACGCTCGGTATACAGACGCTCGGTGTACAGACGACGCTCGGTATACAGACACTCGGTATACAGACGCTCGGTATACAGACGCTCGGTGTACAGACGCTCGGTGTACAGACACTCGGTATACAGACACCCGGTATACAGACGCTCGGTATACAGACGCTCGGTGTACAGACACTCGGTGTACAGACACCCGGTGTACAGACGCTCGGTGTACAGACGCTCGGTGTACAGACACTCGGTATACAGACACTCGGTATACAGACACCCGGTATACGGTGCTACAGACGCTCGGTGTATAGCCGGGCTGGCCGTCAGCAGGGCAGAGTCTTCCTTCCACACAGGCGGGTGTAAGGGATCGAACCCCGAATGCTTCACAGATCATCGTCTGGTTTGGTTGAATACATCAGGATTGCCCCGGGCCACATGTCATCAAAGGATATGGGTCTAACTGCATATAACTTTTGTGAGGTAACCAATATGTCAACTTCACCTTTGTGACTAAACCTTTTAAAGCGAATATATGATTTGAATTATTAATGAAATGAGTGCATAGACATTTGTGAATTTCTGTTGGAAAAACATGAAACATGCCTGTTTTGGGAGTGAACCCTGAAGTTGAACACACGTGTGCTGGACACTGTCAATGTACATTAGCATTTGACATGTTGTGTTGTGGCCGGTCATTCTCCCTGGACATGGCAGAACACTGACCTTGCTGCAGGGGAAATACGGCACACACTACTTCAGGCTATAGCATGCGATATCCCTTTGCATAGGAAACGAGAAACTGAAACAGATATCTACCGAACATCTATCAGCATGATGTGCTGCCGTAATGTCATGATTGGTCAAGCACTCCAAATGTCCATCGACGACCTACAGCCCTGTGACGGCCTACAGACACGTGACACATCCCCAACCCAATACAGTGACGACCTACAGACACGTGACACATCCCCCAACCCAATACAGTGACGACCTACAGACACGTGACACATCCCCCAACCCAATACAGTGACGACCTACAGACACGTGACACATCCCCAACCCAATACAGTCACGACCCCCCACAGACGACGTGACACATCCCCAACCCAATAGAGTGACGACCTACAGACACGTGACACATCCCCCAACCCAATAGAGTGACGACCTACAGACACGTGACACATCCCCCAACCCAATAAAGTGACGACCTACAGACACGTGACACATCCCCCAACCCAATACAGTCACGACCTACAGACACGTGACACATCCCCCAACCCAATACAGTGATGACCTACAGACACGTGACACATCCCCCAACCAAATACAGTGACGACCTACAGACACGTGACACTTCCCCCAACCCAATACAGTGACGAGCTACAGACACGTGACACATTCCCAACCCAATGCAGTGATGACCTACAGACACGTGACACATCCCCAACCCAATACAGTGTCGGCCTGCAGACACGTGACACATCCCCAAGCCAACAACGACGACCTACAGACACGTGACACATCCCCGACCCAATGCAGTGTCGGCCTACAGGCACGTAGCACATCCCCGACACAACAATGACGACCTACAGACCAGTCACGAGCTTCTCCTACCCGATACAGTGGCGATACTTGCTATAGAAGAGCCTAAGAGACCTAACAACCTTTACATTTTCACAAAAAAGTATTACACATAAAAGTAACCGACAGAAAGTCCAGATTCACAAAATAATAAACGTACAAAAATATATCTATTTTTACTTCTTGCAAAAATCAATCCATTCAGCGTGTCAGGTGAGTGACATGTTTCTATTGGCAGAATGGGTTTGGATCGAAACGTCTCTTACGTAGACGGGGATCTAGAAGAAGGAAACCCATATGATAGACATGTGTCACGTGACATGATATTCCTTTTAACATCCTTAAACTATCCCTTGTCTGCCTATAGTTCCTCCGTCATCCTGATCAATATTTAAACAAAGGCGTCGGTCGGAATCAGGAGTGCCGCAGTCATTGAACGTCGATCACGTACACGGACTGTGGGGAAATATATCTTACAGATTTAAAGACAAATACGGGGCTTAAAATCTAGACCAGGTAACCAACTCGTGTTCACGTGTTCCTCAACAGCAACTACAACATCGTCGCCATGGTGTTTCCACAGCGGATTTCACCCAACTACTTGAATACTACAACCTGACGGCAGCATCTCTACACTCCGACATAGAAATGGTCAATATGGCCTTCCCTGACACATATCTAGCTACATAGCCTCCTAATTACGATCAATTTTACCACCAGAGAGCCTTGTTTTCACCTGCTGACTGCACTTCGTGGAGCGTGAAAGTTGTGTTTGTTTTATGACACCGTACTTAGCAAAACTCCAGTGGTGGGTTGTACATTAGGGAGCTAATGCAGTGACTAACTCAATGAACCTAACCACACCGCAACATTGGGTTGTACATTAGGGAGCTAATGCAGTGACTAACTCATTGAACCTAACCACACCGCAACATTGGGTTGTACATTAGCTAATGCACCGTTGGGTTGTACATTAGAACTAATGCAGTGACTAACTCAATGAACCTAACCACACCGCAACATTGGGAGGATGCTAGAGGAGCGGAGGTTGGGCGCGGGTCGTGTGTGTGTGTGTGTGTGTGTGTGTGTGTGTGTGTGTGTGGTTGATGTTGTTGTTGTTGTTGTGTGCGTGCGTGCGTGCGTGCGTGCGTGCGTGCGTGCGTACGTACGTACGTACGTACGGTGTCTGCCGGGCATTTCTAAATGCTGGTCTGTTCAGTGTATTCATTCGAATTAGAAAGTGTTACATTTGATGCGTCAGGAAACAAATGTTAACTTTACAACAGCATCAGAGATAGCTGGACCCATGAACACGTCCATCACCATGCAGCCTCTATGCATCTGGGCCCATGAACACGTCCATCACCATACAGCCTCTATGCATCTGGGCCCATGAACACGTCCATCAACATACAGCATCTATGCATCTGGGCCCATGAACACGTCCATCACTCATACAGCCTCTATGCATCTGGGCCCATGAACACGTCCATCAACATACAGCATCTATGCATCTGGGCCCATGAACACGTCCATCACCATACAGCATCTATGCATCTGGGCCCATGAACACGTCCATCACCATACAGCCTCTATGCATCTGGGCCCATGAACACGTCCATTACCATATACAGCCTCTATGAATCTGGGCCCATGAACACGTCCATTACCATACAGCCTCTATGAATCTGGGCCCATGAACACGTCCATTACCATACAGCCTCTATGCATCTCGGCCCTTGGACACGTCTAGCATCATACAGCCTCTATGCATCTCGGCCCATGAACACGTCCATTACCATACAGGATCTATGTAAATATATGGACTCTTGGACACGTCTAGCATCATACAGCCTCTATGTAAATATATGGACCCTTGAACACGTCCAGCATCAGGACCCTTGAACACGTCCATCATTACACAGCCTCTATGTAGCTGGACCCGTCCAGCATCACACGCTCAATACAGAGTATTTAAGATTTGTGACTGTTACTTCCCACCTGCATCATACAGCCCCTATGCAGCCGGACCCGTCCAGCATCACACGCTCAATGCAGAGTATTTAAGGGTTGTGACTGTAACTTCCAACCTACAACCGTGCCAGTCGCTTTGCGTTATGACCGCTTGGTGAAACGGGTGCCCTGGAATCGATTTGACTAAGAACCACAAATGGGATAAAAACTACACTGCTAACAAATCTCACAACTAACGCTGTCGATAAACAAACGTTTCCAAAAAGGCAATGAAGCTCTGTTAATAAATAGCATAATGACATAGTAAAATGTCAATAAAAAGGAGCTGAAGTTGATACAGTTGGAACGTAGCACAATGAGTGAGTGAGTGGGTAGAAATGTTGTGTCGGCATTAGTTAGAATAAGGGTAATACAACTTCCGCCTTCCAACTGAGGAGGCATGGACACGGTAAACAAGGAGTGATATGGCAATTGCATATAGCTGTGTCTAACGTCCCCAATCTCAGGGGTGATAGGTCAAACAATGTGCGTTTGTTGATGTTCCTAGTTGGACAAGGACACTGAGCTAAATGCATATAACACAACTGCATATCATTGTCCTTACACAGCTATAGACACATCTGTAATTGTCCTAACACAGCTATAGACACATCTGTCATTGTCCTTACACAGCTATAGACACATCTGTCATTGTCCTTACACAGCTATAGACGCATATGTCAGTGTCCTTACACAGCTATAGACACATCTGTCATTGTCCTTACACAGCTATAGACACATCTGTCATTGTCCTTACACAGCTATAGACACATCTGTCATTGTCCCAACACAGCTATAGACACATCTATCATTGTCCTAACACAGCTATAGACACATCTATCATTATCCTTACACAGCTATAGACACATCTGTCATTGTCCTAACACAGCTATAGACACATCTGTCATTGTCCTTACACAGCTATAGACACATCTGTCATTGTCCTAACACAGCTATAGACACATCTATCATTGTCCTAACACAGCTATAGACACATCTGTCATTGTCCTTACACAGCTATAGACACATCTGTCATTGTCCCAACACAGCTATAGACACATCTATCATTGTCCTAACACAGCTATAGACACATCTATCATTGTCCTTACACAGCTATAGACACATCTGTCATTGTCCTAACACAGCTATAGACACATCTGTCATTGTCCTTACACAGCTATAGACACATATGTCATTGTCCTAATACAGCTATAGACACATCTATCATTGTCCTAACACAGCTATAGACACATCTGTCATTGTCCTAACACAGCTATAGACACATCTGTCATTGTCCTAACACAGCTATAGACACATCTATCATTGTCCTAACACAGCTATAGACACATCTATCATTGTCCTAACACAGCTATAGACACATCTATCATTGTCCTAACACAGCTATAGACACATCTGTCATTGTCCTTACACAGCTATAGACACATCTGTCATTGTCCTAACACAGCTATAGACACATCTATCATTGTCCTAACACAGCTATAGACACATCTATCATTGTCCTAACACAGCTATAGACACATCTGTCATTGTCCTAACACAGCTATAGACACATCTATCATTGTCCTAATACAGCTATAGACACATCTATCATTGTCTTAACACAGCTATAGACACATCTATCATTGTCCTAACACAGCTATAGACACATCTATCATTGTCCTAACACAGCTATAGACACATCTATCATTGTCCTTACACAGCTATAGACACATCTATCATATTGTACTAACACAGATATAGGCACATCTTTTATTGTCCTAACACAGCTATAAACACATCTATCATTGTACTAACACAGCTATAGAAACATCTATCATTGTCCTAACACAGCTTTAGACACATCTGTCATTGTCTTAACACAGATATAGATACATCTGTCGGGATGGTGTATGCTAACTGCCCCCTAGTTGCATGTGACAGTGGTGTGTTACATTGTGTAATGTGTACTGTGCATACATCCAGCAGTTTATATACCGGTGTGTACACGGGGACATGGACACACACAGCACGCTACAGACACATGGCGCCAAATGAGAATTGATTGATCATTGTGAAATGATTGAGAAACCTTTAAAAGAACCCTATGAAAGAGAAGTCCGTACCAGCTTTGCAAAAGCCTACTTTATCGATATTTTGTAATCCCATGTATCATGAAAGCATTAGATCGTATCAAATGCTACATAACCTATGACAGACTACATGATGTCTACATCGTGTGCATAGAAATCCCCTCTAGTGAGCGACATCACTTGTACACAGAGCAGCACCAGTCCAGCATGTTGATGAGCCGGCTGCTGTGAAGGCTGACCGCAAGTCCAGGAACCAGTGGCATCACCAGGACTTAGTGGTGCTTAGATGAATGGAGGACATGACGGTAAATATCTTCACAGTACTGATTCATGCGATATATGTCATACAAACACATTCAGCTAGTTGGCTGCACGTTATGTATGTGTGCACTAAAAGCTGTATGTCATCATTGTACTCTATACTACAAGAAAACTGCTGAACAGAGTAATCAAAGATAAAGGAGGATACGGTAATAGGAAACATGTCACCAATTAGAATTTCACTCGGAATGCTCCTTGAAGTCTCTTTCCTGTTTCAGATAAACCGCGTCAAGACCATGTCATGGAACCGATGAAGGAGCTCCCACATCCTGGATACTTGCATCACGTGTAACAACCGCCATCGCCACACACACATACTGAACAGCTACCCCTCGGGGGGAGGGGCTGGCCGCACACATACTGAACAGCTACCCCGCGGGGGAAGGGGCTGGTTACCACTGAGGTGTGGTGTATTGTCACAATACAATAACTTTTCAATGCATTGTCTCTTCAGTTTGGTGCAGTCAACTAGGAGCTTAACGAGCAATACATCATACTCACATCAGTTAACAAAACACACATCCATTGAATAAAGTTGAGCATTGTTCTACGTCACACGCCCTCTGCTGCTAAGGCTGGCCGGTGTTCGTCAGACATTTACTCCAGTATCCAGGCGAAAAACTTACCACGAACTTGAAGTTGGGCACATCCAGCCCTGGCAACACACTGTTGTACCACGCCATCAGGACATAGCACAGTCATTTTTGCCGTGGTGGCGCGGCGACCTTTTCATTCGGGGCTTGCTACCACGACGGATGAGACTTCGACTACGGTTGAACTTTTTTGCATCACTATCCCATTCTTCGGCCTTTTCCGTCTCAGTCTCGTCGAGGGAGTTCGTGCTCACTCTGCGGTTGGCGATTGGCTCAAAATGCCTGTGTACTCCTCCTCGTGACTGATCAAGGAGAATTCTAAAAATATCGGAAATACTTTCATCTTCTTTTGCAGAAACTTCGACAAACCCCCCACAAAACCCCTCACTATAGATCCAGTTCAGCGTGTCAAATTTCTCGATCTGTCTGTCGTTCTCCATATCGACCTTGTTACCGACAATAGCGATCGGGATCTCCTGGAAGTTGACGCGTTCTTCTTTGATCTGTTCCCATAACTTCTTGAGCTCGTCAAACGATGCCTGACTGGTAATGGAGTACACGAGGATAAACCCATGTGCTGTTGTCATTGATAGCTTGCGCATGGCCGGGAACGCAAAATTTCCAGCGGTATCCAAGAAGTCGACCTTGATGCTAGTTCCGTGAAGATCGTACTCTCGGCAATAGAGGTCCTCTACCGTCTCCTTGTACTCCTCTGTATATGTATTAAAGAGGAACCTCTTCAGGATTGAGCTCTTCCCCACACCGCCAGCACCAAGCAGAACCACGCGATTCCGCTGCTCAGCGTCCGTCATCGTTTAGGGCCACTGCTCCAAACCTGGGAAATGTCTGTGGAAAGTGTGGACGCAACGCTTTTAGCTGAAGCTATTAACACAGGAAAATGCTGCGACAGAGTCAGGCACTGATGTAAACACACTCTACAGCATTATAGATCTAATGGCCCTTTACAGCTTTCTTTCAGTAAATATTGGAGTCGGTAGAATCGGGTGTGAAATCAACTTAGCGGTCCTATTGTTGAACACACTGCAAGTTACTCACACTTCGCCATGTGCTAACAAGCCTGTTGAGTGGACTCACCAGCTGTAGACTGTCAGAGAGAAGTATCAGCACAGGTACCAGGTGCTTGTATTAGCACGACGTCTGTGTACCCTAAACACCCAGCACGAGATCGTGAGGAACATGCGATGACGGTAAGTCCTCACAGCATGTTGACATGGAGTGGCATTTGTCTCTCATGCATGCCCGTCACACAACGGCCCTGCGGGGACAACCCTCATCGCCACCATCTGCAAGATAAATGACAAAATAGCGTTAGTTGTTCGACCGTCCTGTTAACTGGGAGCTGCTGACTGAATTACGTGGAGCCCCCGACTCGGGCGAGATCTAACCACTCATCTTCCTCGTGTAAATCTAATTTGATTCAAGAGAAACCCCGAGATGTCAGTCAGCTGAACCCACCCCAGGTCAGGTTGTGATGAAGCTCCTCGCGAGCAACTATAAACTCCCCTACACTTCCACACCTCGGAAAACCCCTTTCCCACGAGGAAACCGGATACTTCCCTAAACTCAGGCTCTTTTCTATCCTATCTGTAAGAACCCATGCATCCCGTCACCCTACCCTACGCCCTGGCCCACCAAAATCCTAAAACTCCTTACACCCCACCAGCCCCTACTGTAAGCAAAACATACTCTTCCCTAACCTGCAGCACTAACACCCAACACTTCCCCCGAACCTACACCCAACACTTCCCCCGAACCTACATCCAGCACCCAACACTTCCCTCCTAACCTACACCCAAAACTTCCCCCGAACCTACATCCAGCACCCAACATTTCCCTCGAACCTACACCCAGCACCCAACACTTCCCCCGAACCTACACCCAGCACCCAACACTTCCCACCTAACCTACACCCAAAACTTCCCTTGAACCTACACCCAGCACCCAACACTTCCCCCGAAGCTACACCCAGCACCCAACACTTCCCCTGAACCTACACCCAGCACCCAACACTTCCCCTGAACCTACATCCAGCACCCAACACTTCCCCTGAACCTACATCCAGCACCCAACGCTCCCCCAGAACCTACATCCAGCACCCAACACTTCCCCGAAACTACATCCAGCACCCAACACTTCCCCCAGAACCTACAGCCGGCACCCAAAGCTCCCCGTCCCTACACCCAGCACCAAACAACCCTCCCCAACCCACACCAACCAACCAACATTCCCCCCGTATTTACACCCTGCACCCAACGCGCCCCGCGAACCTACACCCGGTACCCAACTCTCCCCGTATCTACACCCGGTGCCCAACATTCCCCCATATCTACACCCGGCACCCAACGCTCCCCCGAATCTACACAAAGAACCCAGCACTCCTCCCGAACCTACACCCAGCAACCAATGCTTCCCCGAACCTACACCAAGCAAACAACACTCCCCCCGAACCTACACAAAGTAAGCAACATTCCCCCAGTATCTACACCCAGCACCCAACAATCCCCCCGCACCTACACCTGGCACCCAACATTCCCACCGAATCTACACCCAGCACCCAACACTCCCCCCGCACCTACACCTGGCACCCAACATTCCCCCGAGTATCTACACCCAGCACCCAACACTCCCCGCACCTAGACCTGGCACCCAACATTCCCCGGTATCTACACCCAGCACCCAACACTCCCCGCACCTACACCCGGCACCCAACACTCCCCGAACCTACACAGCACCCAACACTCCTCCAGAACCTACACCCAGCACCCAACTCTCCCCGCACCTACACCTGCACCCAACATTCCACCGGATCTACACCCAGCAACCTCCCCGCACCTACACCTGGCACCCAACATTCCCCAGTATCTACACCCAGCACCCAACACTCCCCGCACCTACATCTGGCACCCAACATTCCCCAGATCTACACCCAGCACCCAACTCTCCCCCAGACCTACACCCGGCACCCAACTCTCCCCGCACCTACACCTGGCACTCCAACATTCCCACCGAATCTACACCCAGCACCCAACACCCCGCACCTACACCTGGCACCCAACATTCCCCCAGTATCTACACCCAGGCACCCAACATTCCCCACGTATCTACACCCGCACCCAACTTCCCTCGACCTCTTACACCTGGTGATCTTCCCCGCACCTGCACCTGGCACCCCCACGGACCTGCTCCAACCTCCTCCGCACCTACACCTGGCACCCAACATTCCCCAGTATCTACACCCAGCACCCAACACTCCCCGCACCTGGACCTGGCACCCAACATTCCCCAGTATCTACACCCAGCACTCGCAACTTCTCCCCCGGACCTACACCCGGCACCCAACCCTCCCCAACCTACACCTGGCACCCAACATTCCCACCGAATCTACACCCAGCGCCCAACACTCCTCCGAACCTACACCCAGCACCCAACATTCCCCCGAATTTACCCGGCACCCAACATTCCCCACGAGACCTACACCCGGCACCCAACGTTTCCTCGTAACTACACCTGGTACTCAACGCCTCCTCCCGAACCTACACCCGGCACCCAACGCTCCCCGTATCTACACCCAGCACCCGGCACTCCCCAGTATCTACACCCAGCACCCAACATTTCCCCGTATCTACGCCCAGGGACCAAACGTTCTCCCCGAACCTACACCAAGCACCCAAATCTCCCCCGAGACCAACACAAAGTAACCAACATTGCCTCCGTATCTACACCCAGCACCCAACATTCCCCGAACCCTACGCCAGCACCCAACTCTCCCCAAAACCACCCAGCACCCAACGCTCCCCGAACATACACAGACCACCCAGCCTCCCCCGACCTACAGCCGGCACCCGAAGCTCCCCGAATCTACACACAGCACACAACGCTTCCCCGTCCCTACACCCAGCACCAAATGCTTCTCTTTCCCCGAACCCACACCAAGCAACCAACACTCCCCGTATCTACACCCCCGCACCGAACATTCCCCGGAACCTCCTCCCGGCACCCAACATTCTCCCCGTATTTACATCCGGCACCCAACATTCCCCACCTGGTACCCAACGCCCCCCACTCTCTACCCTCCCTACCCCCTACCCCATCCCCGGCACCCAACGCTCCCGCGAACCTACACCCGGCACCCAACTGCCCCGTATCTACACCTGGTACCCAACATTCACCCCGAACCTACACCCGGCACCCAACCCTCCCCGAACCTAAACCCGGCACCAAACGCTCCCCACGAACCCAGGGCTCCAGCCCCCTCCCTATTTTCTTCATAAACGTTTGCAACCTGTAAAGTTTTTCTCTCTCTCACCCGCTGAGGAAAGTCGTACGTTCTTAAACTGGGATGCAAAAGAAATATATATGTTCTTGATATAGCATACTGGTATTTACCCTCACACAGCGAGACCAACGCGATCGACAAATAAGAACAAAATAGGATTATAATTTCGTCTGTGGCGTTAATTGCCAAACATGAATCTGTGGGTGTGATTGCCTCCCAAGGGAGTACATGGGTGATTTCAACCACAATCTGACAAGCCCAACAATTTCTCGTATATGCCTTTGGAATTATTCATGGAATACAGCACGTAGCCAGCCATATTTGAATTTTACAACAGCCGAATATATCTCAGTGAAAGCCAAAGAAATTCGAGTGTTGAGCTGAGGCCGAATGGTATAATATTGACCAGGCGGCTTGTGTGTGATATGATACAGACTCGGCTGAACCAGCCGGCCATCTAAGCTGGAAAAAAACACCCACTATTGTAGCCAATTGTCAGAAGTTGTGCTTTTATATCGAGTCAAGGCATATCGTCCCAGCCCTCACCGGCCGCCACCTGGATAAGTGTTCAGTGAACCCCCAGGTCTTGGTTCTTGGAAAAGGATGGATCAGCTACACCTCCATAAGCTGATGTCTGGAGGTGAGGTGTATCTGATGTCTGGAGGTGAGGTGTGTCTGATGTCTGGAGGTGAGGTGTGTCTAGTGTGTGAGGTGAAGTGTGTCTGATGTCTGGAGGTGAGGTGTGTCTAGTGTGTGAGGTGAAGTGTGTCTGATGTCTGGAGGTGAGGTGTATCTGATGTGTGGAGGTGAGGTGTATCTGATGTCTGGAGGTGAGGTGTGTCTAGTGTGTGAGGTGAAGTGTGTCTGATGTCTGGAGGTGAGGTGTGTCTGATGTGTGTGAGGTGAGGTGTGTCTGATGTCTGGAGGTGAGGTGTATCTGATGTGTGGAGGTGAGGTGTATCTGTCTGGATGTCTGGAGGTGAGGTGTATCTGATGTGTGAAGTGTATCTGATGTCTGGAGGTGAGGTGTGTGTCTGATGTCTGGAGGTGAGGTGTGTCTGATGTCTGGAGGTGAGGTGTGTCTGATGTCTGGAGGTGAGGTGTATCTGATGTCTGGAATTGAGGTGTGTCTAGTGTGTGAGGTGAGGTGTATCTGATGTCTGGAGGTGAGATGTATCTGATGTCTGGAGGTGAAGTGTGTCTGATGTGTGGAGGTGAGGTGTGTCTAGTGTGTGAGGTGAGGTGTATCTGAGGTCTGGAGGTGAGGTGTGTCTAGTGTGTGAGGTGAGGTGTATCTGATGTCTGGAGGTGAGGTGTATCTGATGTCTGGAGGTGAGGTGTATCTGATGTCTGGAGGTGAGGTGTGTCTGATGTGTGGAGGTGAGGTGTATCCGATGTCTGGAGGTGAGGTGTATCTGATGTGTGGAGGTGAGGTGTGTCTGATGTGTGGAGGTGAGGTGTGTCTAGTGTGTGGAGGTGAGGTGTGTCTGATGTGTGGAGGTGAGGTGTGTCTGATGTGTGGAGATGAGGTGTATCTGATGTCGGGAGGTCGGGAGGTGAGGTGTGTCTGATGTCGGGAGGTGAAGAGTGTCTGATGTCGGGAGGTCGGGAGGTGAGGTGTGTCTGATGTCGGGAGGTCGGGAGGTGAGGTGTGTCTGATGTCTGGGGGTGAGGTGTGTCTGATGTTTGGAGGTGAGGTGTATCTGATGTCTGGAGGTGAGGTGTGTCTGATGTGTGGAGGTGAGGTGTGTCTGATGTGTGGAGGTGAGGTATGTCTAGTGTGTGGACGTGAGGTGTGTCTGATGTGTGGAGGTGAGGTGTGTCTGATGTCTGGAGGTGAGGTGTGTCTGATGTCTGGAGGTGAGGTGTGTCTGATGTCTGGAGGTGAGGTGTATCTGATGTCTGGAGGTGAGGTGTATCTGATGTCTGGAGGTGAGGTGTGTCTGATGTGTGGAGGTGAGGTGTGTCTGATGTCGGGAGGTGAGGTGTGTCTGATGTCTGGAGGTGAGGTGTATCTGATGTCTGGAGGTGAGGTGTATCTGATGTCTGGAGGTGAGGTGTGTCTAGTGTGTGAGGTGAGGTGTATCTGATGTCTGGAGGTGAGGTGTATCTAATGTCTGGAGGTGAGGTGTATCTGATGTGTGGAGGTGAGGTGTATCTTATGTGTGGAGGTGAGGTGTGTCTGATGTTTGGAGGTGAGGTGTGTCTAGTGTGTGGAGGTGAGGTGTGTCTGATGTCTGGAGGTGAGGTGTGTCTGATGTGTGGTGGTGAGGTGTATCTGATGTCGGGAGGTCGGTAGGTGAGGTGTGTCTGATGTCGGGAGGTGAAGTGTGTCTGATGTGTGGAGGTGAGGTGTGTCTGATGTCTGGAGGTGAGGTGTATCTGATGTCAGGAGGTGAAGTGTGTCTAGTGTGTGAGGTGAGGTGTATCTGATGTCTGGAGGTGAGGTGTATCTGATGTCTGGAGGTGAGGTGTATCTGATGTCTGGAGGTGAGGTGTATCTGATGTGTGGAGGTGAGGTGTATCTTATGTGTGGAGGTGAGGTGTGTCTGATGTGTGGAGGTGAGGTGTGTCTAGTGTGTGGAGGTGAGGTTTGTCTGATGTCTGGAGG
This sequence comes from Haliotis rubra, assembly GCF_003918875.1. NCBI lineage: Eukaryota > Metazoa > Mollusca > Gastropoda > Lepetellida > Haliotidae > Haliotis > Haliotis rubra. The sequence goes on along the minus strand of NW_025765587.1, from coordinate 83,135 downwards.
TGAGTGTGTCTGATGTGTAGGAGGTGAGGTGTATCTGATGTCTGGAGGTGTGTGGATGGTCGGAGAGTGAGAGTGTGTCTGATGTCAGGAGGTGAAGTGTGTCTGATGTGTCTGGAGGTGAGGTGTGTCTGATGTCTGGAGGTGAGGTGTGTCTGATGTTGTCTCGGGAGGTGAGGTGTGTCTGATGTCTGGAGTGAGGTGTGTGTGATGTCTGGAGGTGAGGTGTGTCTGATGTCTGATGTGTTGAGGTGAGGTGTGTGGAAGTCTGATGTGTTGAGGTGAGGTGTGTGTCTAGTGTGTGGAGGTGAGGTGTGTGTCTGATGTGTGGAGGTGAGGTGTGTCTGATGTGTGGAGGTGTGAGGTGTATCTGATGTCGGGAGGTCGGGAGGTGAGGTGTGTCTGATGTCGGGAGGTGAAGTGTGTCTAATGTCTGGAGGTGAGGTGTATCTGATGTCTGGAGGTGAGGTGTGTCTAATGTGTGGAGGTGAGGTGTGTCTGATATGTGGAGGTGAGGTGTATCTGATGTCTGGGGGTGAGGTGTGTCTGATGTCTGGAGGTGAGGTGTGTCTGATGTCTGGAGGTGAGGTGTGTCTGATGTCTGGAGGTGAGGTGTGTGTGATGTCGGGAGGTGAGATGTGTCTGATGTCGGTAGGTGAGGTGTGCCTGTGTCTGTCTGTCTGGAGGTGAGGTGTGTCTGTTGTCTGGAGTTAGGGTGTGTTTGATGTATGGAGATGGGGCGTGCATTTTGTCTGGAGGTGAGGTGTGTCTGTTGTCTGGAGGTGAGTTATGTCTGATGTCTGGAGATGAGTTGTGTCTGGTGTGTGGAGGTGAGGTGTGTCGGTTGTCTGTTTGTGAGACGTGTCTGGTGTCAAGCGTGTCTGGAGGCGTGGTGTGTGTCTGATGTATAGAGGTGATGTGTGTCTGGTGTCTGGATGTGAGATGTGTCTGGAGGCTGGAGGTGAGGCGTGTTTGACGTATGGAGGTGAGGTGTGTCTGATGTTTGGAGGTGAGGTGTGTCTGATGTCTGGAGATGAGGTTTGCCTGGTGTCTGGAGGTGAGGTGTGTCTGATGTCAGGAGATGGGTTGTGTCTGGTGTCTGGAGGTGAGGTGTGTCGGTTGTCTGTTTGTGAGACGTTTCTTGTGTCAAGCGTGTCTGGAGGCGTGATGTGTGTCTGATGTATAGAGGTGATGTGTGTCTGGTGTCTGGATGTGAGATGTGTCTGGAGGCTGGAGGTGAGGCGTGTTTGACGTATGGAGGTGAGGTGTGTCCGATGTCTGGAGGTGAGGTGTGTCTGACGTCTGGAGATGAGGTTTGCCTGGTGTCTGGAGGTGAGGCGTACCTGGTATCCCGCGGAATCTCCCTCATCTTTAGACCACGGGAGTCGTAAGTGAGCAAGAGTGAGTTGTTGTTAGGGTACGATATATAACTGGACATTGCAGCAGCCAGGTCAATATGGATCACGCAGACACATTTAGTGACAATGCGTTACATAACTAAAGTTGACCGCATTATATTTTTATCTCAGTAAAATATATTGATCTTACAACTCTAACTAGTCACACTGTGTCAGATATCTTGCCTCACAACACTAACTAGTCACACTGTGTCAGACATCTTGCCTCACAACACTAACTAGTCACACTGTGTCAGATATCTTGCCTCACAACACTAACTAGTCAGACTGTGTCAGATATCTTGCCTCACAGCACTAACTAGTCAAACTGTGTCAGATATCTTGCCTCACAGCACTAACTAGTGACACTGTTAACTATGGTGAGCAGACAGCATTATCTAGTTATACTTGGTTATAAATCTTGAACGCATCACAATAACTTTTTAATTATGCTTTGTTATTTGTGTTCGTGGTTTTGTTAGGTGAACATGTATAACTTGTATAACTAGATGTGTGAATAATTTTATGATATAAAACAGCGAATAACTAGTTTTATAGTGTTGTCTGGGTAAGATAATAGTATATTATTCAATCGAACAAGATTTTGTTCTCACGTCAGAAAATGTAGCTCAGTAGAAATGGCTAGCAAGTCAACAACCAAATCTGGATATAGCTCTTTGTTGTCAGGGCCAGACGTGTAATGCAATAGTACCACTCGTTGTTGTGAGAGCAAGTTACGTAACACAATCAACTGACTCCTGTTATTGACAAGCCAACATAACAACCTAATATCACTCATTAGTGTTCTTGCCAAGGCAAATCTGATATTGTTGTATCAAGATATATAAACCAGCATACGAGGGGTGTCCCAAAAGTAGTCGGGCTAACTATAATCTCGATGACCAATGTTAGTAAAGATTCCATTTTGTTTTGAAGGAATCATTAGGAAAGCCATATCCAAAATTTCACATATGTGGGTAAAGTGGTTAATAATATATATTAGTCATCACAACACATTGGGATATGATATGTCTTTAAAAATTGCAGACAGTTGAAAACGATCTGTCATTTTGTACCTCTTGGATAATGGTATGCTTTCAGATAATATCATGTAAAATCTGTTCAGTATAGTACTGGATGACTTCCCGTCATAATCAACATTCGAAGATCTGGATTGTTTGATTTATATTTAGACGGGGCTGTTTTTAAAGGACACACCCATTTTAAATCTTTCAAAAACATTGTGTCCAGATATTCAAGCTGGCACTGTTTACAATATATTGAGAGCTGACACTTGTGTGACCATTCAGTATTTAGTTTGATCCCTTGGCATTATGTATGCATAAGTGAAACCATTAGAATAAGCTATGCCCTTATGACTTCGTCATCTGAAAAGGGGATGGGTAGTGTCTCCAAAACAAGCTCTTTCAGTCAATATGAAGGGGGGAGTATCTTTAACAACCAATTCTAGTATTAAATTGCATTTTTATGCACTTTAATATCTACGTTTGATTCTGGAGGACGTCAGCCTCAAACACACAAAATGTTTCTAGCATATTTTGTTTCCTGAAGTTTGTGATGCATTTATTGCAGATCTTGTGTTTTGGGGGGCTACCAAGATAAAGAGTCAAACAATATGGGGATCGTGAGGCTGAAACGTGGTAGAAGCAATTTGCTTGAGGTTGACAGATAATATGTAGAAAAATAGAACGGCTGCATTTGTATAATTTTCTAGGTGATGCCGACTACTTTTGAGACGCCTCTCGTAGATGCTGATGTTGTCATGTAGAGATATATCAACCGACATATACATGGTTGGTGTCAGATGAAGACATAAAAACCAACATAGCTAGATTTGACGTTGCCACATAGAAATATAAAAACCAACATAGCTAGATTTGACGTTGTCATATAGAGACATATCAACCAACATAGCTAGATTTGACGTTGTCATATAGAAATATATAAACCAACATAGCCAGATTTGACGTTGTCACATAGAGACATTTAAACCAACATAGCTAGATTTGACGTTGTCACATAGAAATATATAAAGCAACATAGCCAGATTTGACGTTGTCACATAGAGACATATAAACCAACATAGCTAGATTTGACGTTGTCACATAGAAATATATAAACCAACATAGCTAGATTTGACCTTGTCACATAGAGACATATAAACCAACATAGCCAGATTTGACGTTGTCACATAGAAATATATAAACCAACATAGCTAGATTTGACTTTGTCACATAGAAATATATAAACCAACATAGCCAGATTTGACGTTGTCAGAAATAGAAATATATAAACCAACATAGCTAGATTTGACGTTGTCACATAGAGACAAATAAACCAACAAAGCCAGATTTGACGTTGTCACATAGAGACATATAAACCAACATAGCTAGATTTGACGTTGTCACATAGAAATATATAAACCAACATAACCAGATTTGACGTTGTCACATAGAAATATATAAACCAACATAGCCAGATTTGACGTTGTCACATAGAGGTGAGGTGAGGTGAAATTGGGTTTAACGTCGTGCTTGAGAATAATTCGCTCATATGACGACGTGCATGCGTGTGTATGTGTATGTGCGGCTGCTTGTACTAGCCCAGACTTAAGCTGGTTTTATAGTGCTAGCCCACTGAGATACCATGCCGCAGTGAAGCATGAATATCCTACTCAGACACATTATACTGACTCCGATCCGACCAGTCCTTGTTGTACCCATTAATGCCGAGCGCCAAGCAGGGACCAACAAGTACCATATTTTAACGTCTTTTGGTATGGCGCGGTCGGGGATCGAACGCTCTAACCACTACACCACGGAGGCGGTCTTGTCACATAGAAATATATAAACCAAGATAGCTAGATTTGACGTTGTCACATAGAGACATATAAACCATCATAGCCAGATTTGACGTTGTCACATAAAAATATATATACCAACATAGCTAGATTTGACGTTGTCACATAAAAATATATAAACCAACATAGCCAGATTTTGACGTTGTCACATAGAGACATATAAACCAACATAGCTAGATTTGACGTTGTCATATAGAAATATATATAGCAACATAGCTACATATTGTTTTTTTCAGGGCAGTATAAACTCGCCAGTTCATTTCATGATCAAGTATATGTTTTTCCCTCTGATTATCAAGTCAAGCTGTTGCCGCGTTCAGATAATGGCGCTCATGTCCTGTTCTGATAATTATTGTACACTAGAAAAGTGTATGTACGTCCTCGCTATCAGAATATTGCACGAATGTTAGTGATCATCTGAAGATGAGAAAGGTTACTTCAACGGATTTGTTAGAGAGTCTGTGGGTTGTTATGCGGTACAGTCGAGTAAAACACTGGAAATGTCTGCAGCCAGATTGTCTACCCCACATCTTGGGACGGTAGATATCGGCACCGTAACAATTATTGCAGCCCAGCTAGCCAGCAGCTGACCTCATTAATAGTGTGTACTTCTGAATATGCACTGCTGCAATTACCACTGCTGGAACCTGGGAGACAAATACCAACTAAATGGCAGCAACAGGTGGTGTGCACGTATGCTAACTATGTTGTGTTAGAGGCGCTAAGCAGACACCGTTATGTCATGTATCCATACGTGTCATGGCGTTGACTGTACCGTTATGCTGTGTTGAGGGTATCTGGGTACCGTTATGTTGTGTTGAGGGTATCTGGGAACCATTATGTTGTGTTGAGGTTACCTAACATGTTGATGGTATCCATCACCATTATGTTGTATTAAGGGTATCCGGCACCGTTATATTGTGTTAAGGGTGTCCAGGTACCATTATGGTGTTTTTAGGGTATCCGGGTACCATTATATTGTATTGAGGGTCTCAGACACTTTTATATTGCGTTGAGGGTATCCGGGTACTGGTATGTTGTGTTGAGGGTATCCATTCGGTTGATTGACATATGTGGCTGAGGGTGTCCGGGTATTGGTATGATGTGTTGAGGGTATCCATTCTGTGGATTGACATATGTGGCTGAGGATTTGCGGGTATCGAGCTGTTGCACTGAGGGTGTCCGGGCACAGTGGTGTGGTGTGGTGTTGAGGGTGTCCGGGTACCGTGTTGTCGTGTTAAGAGTGTCCGGTACCGTGTTGCGGTGTTGAGGGTGTCAGGTTCACGTGTTGTCGTGTTAAGGGTGTCCGGGCACAGTGATGTGGTGTTTAGGGTGTCTGGGTCTCGTGTTGCGGTGTTAAGGGTGTCCGGGTCACGTGTTGTGGTGTTGAGGGTGTCATTGTACCGTGTTGTGGTGTTGAGGATGTCAGGGTATCGTGTTGCGGTGTTGAGGGTGTCCGTTTCACGTGTTGTCGTGTTTAGGGTGTCCGGGCACCGTGTTGTGGTGTTGAGGATGCCCGGGTCACCCGTTGCGGTGTTGAGGGTGTCCGGATCACGTGTTGGGTTGCGGTGTTGAGGGTGTCCGGGTCACGTGTTGCATCTGTCGGTTCGTGGAGGCGGTATGTGGTGAGGATGGTATTTTGGGACTGTTTTGCCTTGTAGAGAGTAACCTAAGGCCATACTTGCTTGCGTCATATCAGTGGATGTTCACACACAGTGGTAGTTTTTGTTATTGAAGAGCTTGAATCGCCTGAATCAGGTCTGAATTGTTTAAGCAACTGACATCTTGTTATCTTTACCTCGACTGTAATGATTATGACAGGCATATACATGGTTGAGCGTATACTAAGCTTTGCCCAGCACCTTGGGACGTTATAAGTGACTGGCCTGCTGAATATGAACTGTGACATCAGGTTATGGGGAATATAAGAATTATTAAGTATTATACACAACAATCCGAACTATTAGAAAACAGACAAAAGGATGGACGCCCAAAATACAGGCAACATTTAACACACAGCATGCTGACGTCAAGAATACGGGCAACATTTAACACACAGCATGCTGACGTCAAGAATACAGGCAACATTTAGCACACAGCATGCTGACGCCAGGAATACGGGCAACATTTAACACACAGCATGCTGACGTCAAGAATACAGGCAACATTTAGCACACAGCATGCTGACGCCAGGAATACGGGCAACATTTAACACACGGCATGCTGACGTCAAGAATACAGGCAACAATTAATACACGGCATGCTGACGCCAGGAATACAGGCAACACATGGCATGCTGACGTCAAGAATACAGGCAACATTTAACACATGTCATGCTGACGCCAGGAATACAGGCAACACATGGCATGCTGACGTCAAGAATACAGGCAACATTTAACACACAGCATGCTGACGCCAAGAATACAGGCAACATTTAACACACGGCATCCTGACGTCAAGAATAAGGCAATATTTAACACATGGCATGCTGACGTCAAGAATAAGGCAACATTTAACACACGGCATGCTGACGTCAAGAATAAGGCAACATTTAACACACGGCATGCTGACGCCAGGAATACAGGCAACATTTAACACATGGAGTTTAAGAATACTAGAACTGAACAGATTGAAGAAAACAACTGAACGCTTCGTATGTGGTAATTAATCGAATGATTGCCTTCTCTGTAATGACGAAGTGTTTGGAGAACATAGGAATAATTTGCCATGCTTTCACCGTACCTGCGTCAAGCCCTGAACTATTGATATTCACCACAGAGGCTTCCAACTCCACCAAGCAGCCTCCAGAACAACTGACGGAGAGAGCTTATTAATCCTTAGTGTGTATTAGCACGTTAAGCCTCAGCTGGTGTTACTCCACCTCTTCGTAACATAGTCAGCTGACTGAATGACTGACGGACACAGACAATGCAGAACGGCAACATGTGCTTCCCCTCTCACACCACACACACTCCCAACAATCAATACAACACAGCTATACAATGTATTAACCTCTCAGACTCATCTCTGGAGGTAGGCTCCCCTTCCCAAAAGCCTCGTGCACCGCTGAGCAGCATTCAAGGCCACTCATTGGTTTCTCACAGCAAGTGTTTATACCGGCGGCCGCGTCTGTGGAGGCAGAGGGTGGGAGGGAGGCTGATGGTGTACTTACCCGTGTAGATTTGTTGAATATCGACCCACAAATGAGCAATATGTGCTGGAGACGAGGATGCAGCCTTATTCTGATAAGCCACTGTTTCAATGCTAGGATTACTCAGAAACGTTTATTTAATCAAATAGAGGCTGCAACTCATTTTAACTTCTCTATCGATTAAGCATCTGGAATTATAAACTTGCAATTTAGAAAAACTGTTAACGTTGAAATTTGCTTGTTCCTGGCGATCTCCCACCGAGGTGGTGCGCCTTCCTCTGATCAGCCCGCGTAATGAAGGGGCTGCCAGTACATGAATACATCAGTCGACGCGGGAGCCATTACTGAGCAATGCATCTGTATATAGAAGTCCCCAGGCTTTGCGTAGTGCAAGTGTATAATGGGGAAGGCGTCGTCAACAATAAGCCAACGAAGGGTTCTATCTGTGACCCACAACACCTACACAGCTTACTCTTTACAGTATGAGCCTATGATAACTGTGGGTGCACACCCACTTATACCTGAACCCTGTGAGTGTACGCATCCTAACGAATGTGAGTAAAGACCTCATAGATTTCACTCAACCCCGTGAGAGTGCACAGACATTAAACTTTCCTCAACCATGAGACAGTGCACCCATAATACGCCTCCCTCAACCATGTGACAGTGCACCCATAATACGCCTCCCTCAACCATGTGACAGTGCACCCATAATACGCCTCCCTCAACCATGTGACAGTGCACCCATAATACGCCTCCCTCAACCATGTGACAGTAATCAGAATCTGAGTATTATTACCACGGATAACCCAAGCTGCCTGTTAGGTTCTATAAGGTTATAGTCACAGGTCAACGTTTCTTAACTTCAACTGACGACCTGATCATGATCTGTTACAGGCACAATGCGTCTACAAGATGATCTGTTACAGGCACAATGCGTCTACAAGATGACCTGTTACACGCACAATGCGTCTACAAGATGACCTGTTACAAGCAAAATGCGTCTATAAGATGATCTGATACAGGCACAATGTGTCAACAAGATGATCTGATGCAAGCACTATGGGTCTACAAGATGATCTGTTATAGGAACAATGTGTCTACAAGATAACCTGTTACAGGCACAAGGCGTCTACAAGATGAACTGTTACAGGAACAAACTGTCTATAAGATGATGTGTTACAGGCACAATGTGTCTACAAGATGACCTGATACAGGCTGAATGTGTCTACAAGATGACCTCTTACAGGCACTGTGTGTCTACAAGATGATTTCTTACAGGCACAATGTGTTTACAAGATGTCCTGATACAGGCACAATGTGTCTACAAGATGACCTGTTACACGCACAATGCGTCTATAAGATGGCCTGTTACAGGCACAATGCGTCTACAAGATGATCTGTTTACAGGCACAATGCGTTTACAAAATGACCTGATACAGGCACAATGTGTCTACAAGATGACCTGATAGAAGCACAATGTGTCTACAAGATGACCTGATACAGGCACAATGCGTCAACAAGATGATCTGTTACGGGCACAGTGCGTCTACGAGATCACCTGTTACATGCACAAAGTGTCTAAAAGATTACCTGTTATAGGCACAATGGGTCTACAAGATGACTAGATACAGGACCAATGTCTCTACAAGATGATCTGATACAGGCACAATGTGTCTACAAGATGACCTGATACAGGCACAATGTGTCTACAAGATGATCTGATACAGGCACAGTGGGTTTACAAGATGACCTGATAGAGGCACAATGCGTCTAAAAGATGACTTGATGCAAGCATAATGTGTCTACAAGATAACCTGAAAGAAGCAAAATGAGTCTGCAAGAAAATCTGATACTAGCACAATGTGTGTACAAGATGACTTGATGTAAGCATAATGTGTCTACAAGATAATATGTTAACAGGCACAATGTGTCTACAAAATGACTTGATACAGACACAATGCGTCTACAAGACGACCTGATACAGGCAAAAAGCGTCTACAGGATGACCTGTTACAGGCACAATGCGACTTTAAGATGAACTGATACAGGCACAGTGCGTCTACAAGATGACCTGATACAGGCAAAAAGCGTCTACAGGATGACCTGTTACAGGCACAATGCGACTTTAAGATGAACTGATACAGGCACAGTGCGTCTACAAGATGACCTGATACAGGAACAATGTCTCTACAAGTTGACCTGATACAGGCACAATGTCTCTACAACTTGACGTGATATAGGCACAATGTGTCTACAGGATGGCCTGATACAGGAACAATGTTTCTACAAGATGACCTGATAGAAGCACAATGTGTCTACAAGATGACCTGATACAGGCACAGTGCGTCTACAAGATGACCTGATATAGGAACAATGTCTCTACAAGATGACCTCTTACAGGCACAATGTGTCTACACGATGACCTGATAGAAGCACAATGTGCCTACAAGATGACCTGATACAGGCACAACGTGTCTAATAGATGACCTAATACAGGAACAACTCGTCTACAAGATGATCTCTTACAGGCACAACGTGTCTACAAGATGACCTGTTGGAGGCACAAAGCGTCTACATAATTACCTAATACAGGCAGAATATGTCTACAAGATGACCTGATACAAGCACAATTTGTCTACAACCTGATATGTTACAGGCACGATGTCTGTATCAGATTACCTGTTATAGGCACAATGGGTCTACAAAATGACTTGATACAGGACCAATGTCTCTACAAGATGACCTGATACAGGTACATTGTGTCTACAAGATGACCTGATACAGGCACAATGTGTCTACAAGATGACATAATACAGGTACAACGCGTCTACAAGATGGCCTGATACAGGCACAATGTGTCTACAAGATGACCCGTCACAGGCACGATGTGTCTACAAGATGATCTGATACAGGCACAGTGTGTCTACAAGATGACCCAAAACAGGTACAACCAATCTCCAGTATGATCTGTTACAGGCACAATGCGTCTACAAGATAATCTGTTTACAGGCACAATGTGTCTACAAGATGACCTGATAGAAGCACAATGTGTCTACAAGATGACCTGATACAGGCACAATGCGTCTACAAGATAATCTGTTTACAGGCACAATGCGTCAACAAAATGACCTGTTACAAGCACAATTTGTCTACAAGCTTACTTGATACAGGCACAATGTGTCTACAAGACGATATGTTTACAGGCACAATGTGTCTACAAGATGACATGATACAGGCACAATTTGTCTACAAGATGACCTGATACAGGCTCAATGTGTCTACAACTTGACCTCTTACAGGCACAGTGCGTCTACAAGGTGACCTGATACAGGCTCAACGTGTCTAAATTATGACCTTATACAGATACAACTCGTCTACAGTCTCTTACAGTCAAAATGGGTCTACAAGATGATCTGTTACAGGCACAATGCGTCTACAATATTACGTGATACAGGCACAGTTTGTCCACAAGATGACCTGATACAAGCACAATTTGTTTACAAGATGATCTGATATAAGCACAGCGTGTTTACAAGATGACCTGATACAGGCACATTGCGTCTACAAGATGACCCGTCACAGGCACGATGTGTCTATAAGATTACCACATATAGGAACAATGGGTCTACAAGATGACCTGATACAAGCATAATTTGTCAACTAGGTGACTTGATACAGGACCAATGTCTCTACAAGATGACCTGATACAGGCACAATGTGTCTAAAAGATGTCCTGATACAGGCACAATGTGTCTGCAAGATGATCTGTTAAAGGCACAGTGTGTTTACAAGATGACCTGATACAGGCAGAATGTGTCTACAAGCTGACTTGATACAGGCACAATGTGTCTACAAGATGATATGTTTACAGGCACAAAGCTTCTACAAGATGACTTGATACAGGCACAATGTGTCTACAAGATGATATGTTTACGGGCACAAAGCTTCTACAAGATGACTTGATACAGGCACAATGTGTCTACAAGATGATATGTTTACGGGCACAAAGCTTCTACAAGATGACTTGATACAGGCACAATGTGTCTACAAGATGACCTGTTACAAACACTATGTGTCTGCAAAATGACCTAATACAGGCAGAATGCGTCTAAAAGAGGGCCTGTTACAGGCACAATGCGTCTACAAGATGACCTGATACTAGCACAGTGTATGTACAAGATGACCTGATACTAGCACAGTGTGTGTACAAGATGACTTGATGCAAGCATAATGTGTCTACAAGATAACCTGATACAGGCACTTTGTGTCTACAGGATGATATGTTTACAGGCACAATGTGTCTACAAGATGATCTGATACAGGCACAATGTGCCTACAAGATGACCTGATACAGGCACAATGCGTCTACAAGATGATCTGATACAGGCACAATGCGTCTACAAGATGATCTGATACAGGCACTGTGTGTCTACAAGATGATATGTTTACAGGCACAATGCGTCTACAAGATGTTCTGTTACAGGCAGAATGCGTCTATAAGATGACCTGATACAGGCACAATGCGTCTACAAAATGTCCTGATCCGAGCACAATGCGTCCACAAGATGACCTCATACAGGCACAATGCGTCTACAAGATGATCTGTTACAGGCACAAAGTGTCCACAAGATGAGCTGTTACAGGCACACTGCGTCTACAAGATGATGTGTTGGAGGCAAAATGTGTCCACAAAACGATGTGTTACATGCACATTGTGTCTATAAGATGAGCTGCAACAGGCACAATGCGTCTATAAGATGAGGTGTTACAGGCACAATGTTTCTACAAAACGATCTGTTACATGCACCATATTTCTGCAAGATGATCTGTTAAATGCGCAATGCGTCTACAAGATGTTCTGTGACACGCAATGTTGTTATAAATGTGACTTGTTCAGACACAATGCTTACATGATCTGCTACAGGTTGAAAGTTTCTAGAAGATAATCTGTAACACGCACAATGCGTCCACAAGATGACCTGTAACACCAGGTGTGTGGGTGAGTTACACCATGTATCTCTGTCCGTAACACAATATTTCCTTGTCTGTAACATAATGTATCCTAGTCTGCAAGACAATGTATCCCTATGTGTAACACCATGGCCCTGTCTGTAACAAAATGTATCCCTGTCTGTAACATATTGTGTCTCTGTCTGTAACACAATGTTTCCCTGCCTGTACAACAATGTATCCCTGTCTATAACACTATGTATCCCTGTATGTAACACAACGTCACCCGGTCTGTATCACTACGTATCATTTTCTGTAACATATTGTATCCCTGTCTGTAACAATGTAATCGTCCGTGTAACAACATGCACCCCTGTCTGCAACACAATGTTTCCACGTCTGTAACACAATGTATCCCTGTCTGTAACACAACGTCACCCTGTCTGTATCACAATGTGTACCTGTCTGTACCACAATGTAACCCTGTCTGTACAACAGTGTATCCCTGTGTATAACACAATGTGTCCCTGTGTGTAACAATGTATCCCTGTCTGAAACACCATGTATCCCTGTCTGAAACACCATGTATCCCTCTCTTAAACACCATGTATCCCTACCTGTAACACCATGTATCCCTGTCTGTAACATAATGTGTCCCTGTGTGTAACACCATGTGTTAATGTCTGTAACGCAATGTTTCCCTGTCTGTATTACAATACATCCTGTCTGTAACACAATGCATCCCCGTGTGTAACATATTGTATCCCTGTCTGTAACACAATGTATTCCTGTGTATAACACAATGTGTCCCTGTGTGTATCAATGTATCCCTGTCTGAAACACCTTGCATCCCTCTCTTAAACACAATGTATCCCTGTCTGTAGCACCATGTATCCCTGTCTGAAACACCATGTATCCCTGTCTGAAACACCATGTATCCCTGTCTGAAACACCATGTATCCCTGTCTGAAACACCATGTATCCCTGTCTGTAACACCATGTATCCCTATCTTTAAACACCATGTAACCCTCTCTTAAACACCATGTATCCCTGTCTGAAACACCATGTATCCCTCTCTGTAACACCATGTATCCCTGTCTGAAACACCATGTATCCCTGTCTGAAACACCATGTATCCCTGTCTGAAACACCATGTATCCCTCTCTGAAACACCATGTATCCCTCTCTGAAACACCATGTATCCCTGTCTGAAACACCATGTATCCCTGTCTGTAACACCATGTATCCCTGTCTGAAACACCATGTATCCCTGTCTGAAACACCATGTATCCCTGTCTGCAACAGCATATATGTCTATTGTTTGAAGACAGCACGTCACCCAGTGTATGTATTTCCACATCTGTGTTGTTCAGTACTGCCTGATTCTGAGATCTGTGAGGGTGGACCCCGCCGGATATCCTCCTTGTTCTCTCTATGTGAGGATCAGGGCTACCCACAGAGAACATCACTGTGTAATTATATCGTACAAAATTAGACCTGAGCAACTTGTCTGATAACTATCCTGATGAATGCAAAAAGTTCAATTCAATTCCAGATCCTGCTGATTCGGAAATTGACGCAAGATTTAATGCTGATATAGTTAGGTTATTCTGAGTAGGAACACTTTGCCAGCTACTACGAGAAGATGGATACCAGGTCTAAATTTAGATGTGCACCGCTTCCCTGGTCAGGCGTGTATTGCCGTATATTAAAGGATGGGAACACAGAATTGGACAACTGTCTCCAATTGTCAACAAATTAGCAACTAATCATTTAATTAGGTTTTAATTAGTCGACCCTAACTTAACAGCGATTGATGCTGAAGAGGATCTAAGCTGCTGCAGTTTGTTACGGTATCAGATTACATGAAAAGGATAGATTTCATCTTTGCACTTACACTATTTCATATAGCTTGCCTTCAAGTTCCATCATTTTCTCTGCATTACTGTGGACAATGAATGTTTACAGGCCTACTTGGTCAATATATTGTTTAGTATTATACTTCACCTTAGACACTGTATCAAGTTGTACATCCAGTAATAGACACTGTATCAAGTTGTACATCCAGTAATAGACACTGCTTAAGGCTGTATGTTCAGTAATAGACACTGTATTAAGTTGTACATTCAGTAATAGACACTTTTTTTAAGCTGTACATTCAGTAATAGACACTGTGTCAGGTTGTACGTTCAGTAATAGACACTGTATCAAGTTGTACATTCAGTAATAGACACTGTATCAGGTTGTACGTTCAGTAATAGACACTGTTACAGGTTGTTCGTTCAGTAATAGACACTGTATCAGGTTGTACGTTCAGTAATAGACACTGTATCAAGCTGTACGTTCAGTAATAGACACTGTATCAGGTTGTACGTTCAGTAATAGACCCTGTATAAAGCTGTAGGTTCAGTAAAAGACACTGTATCAGGCTGTAAGTTCAGTAATAAACCCTGTATAAAGCTGTAGATTCAGTAATAGACACTGTATCAAGTTGTACATTTAGTAATAGACACTGTATCAAGCTGTACATTCAGTAATAGACACTGTATCCAGCTGTACGTTCAGCAATAGACACTGTATCAGGTTGTACGTTCAGTAATAGACACTGTATCAGGTTGTACGTTCAGTAATAGACCCTGTATAAAGCTGTAGATTCAGTAATAGACACTGTACCAGGTTGTACGTTCAGTAATAGACACTGTACCAGGTTGTACGATTAGTAATAAACCCTGTATAAAGTTGTACATTCAGTAATAGACACTGTACCAGGTTGTACGTTCAGTAATAGACACTGTATCAGGCTGTACGTGGAGTAATAGAAACTGTATTAGGTTGTACCTTCAGTAATAGACACTGTATCAAGTTGTGCATTCAGTAATAGACTCTGTATCAAGTTGTGCATTCAGTAATAGACACTGCATCAAGTTGTGCATTCAGTAATAGACTCTGTATCAGGTAGTACATTCAGTAATAGACACTGTATCAAGTTGTGCATTCAGTAATAGACTCTGTATCAAGTTGTGCATTCAGTAATAGACACCGTATTAAGTTGTGCATTCAGTAATAGACTCTGTATCAGGTAGTACGTTCAGTAATAGACACTGTATCAAGTTGTGCAATCAGTAATAGACTCTGTATCAGGTTGTACGTTCAGTAATAGAGACTGTATCAGGTTGTACGTTCAGTAATAATCCCTGTATAAAGCTGTACGTTCAGTAATAGACACTGTAACAGGTTGTACGGTCAGTAATAGAGACTGTTTAAAGTAGTACATTCAGTAATAGACACTGTATAAAGCTGTACATTCATTATTAGACTTTGTATCAGGATGTACATTCGGTAATAGACAATGTACCAGGTTGTACATTCAATAATAGACACTGTATCAAGCTGTACATTCAGTAATAGACCCTGTATCAGGCAGTACGTTCAGTAATAGACACTGTATCAAGTTGTATGTTCAGTAATAGAAACTATATCAAGTTGTACGTTCAGTAATAGACCCTGTATCAGGCAGTACGTTCGGTAATAGACACTGTATCAAGTTGTACATTCAGTAATAGACACTGTATCAAGTTGTGCAATCAGTAATAGACACTGTATGAGGTAGTACATTCAGTAATAGACACTGTATCAAGTTGTGCAATCAGTAATAGACACTGTATGAGGTAGTACATTCAGTAATAGACACTGTATCAAGTTATGCAATCAGTAATAGACTCTGTATCAGGTAGTCAATTCAGTAATAGATACTGTATCAAGTTGTACATTCAGTAATAGACACTGTATCAAGTTGTGCATTCAGTAATAGACACTGCATCAAGTTGTCCATTCAGTAATAGACACTGCATCGAGTTGTACATTCAGTAATAGACACTGTATCAAGTTGTGCAATCAGTAATAGACTCTGTATCTGGTTGTACGTTCAGTAATAGACACTGTATCAGGTTGTACGTTCAGTAATAATCCCTGTATAAAACTGTACCTTCAGTAATAGACACTGTATCAAGCTGTACATTCAGTAATAGACACTGTATCAAGCTGTACGTTCAGTAATAGACACTGTATCAAGCTGTACATTCATAATAGACTTTGTATCAGGATGTACGTTCAGTAATAGACACTGTATCAGGCTGTACCTTGAGTTATAGATACTGTTTCAAGTTGTAAATTCAGTATTAGACACTGTATCAGGTTGTACGTTCAGTAATAGACACTGTATCAGGCAGTACGTTCGGTAATAGACACTGTATCAAGTTGTATGTTCAGTAATAGACACTGTATCAAGTTGTACATTCAGTAATAGACACTGTATCAAGTTGTGCAATCAGTAATAGACTCTGTATCAGGTAGTCAATTCAGTAATAGACACTGTATCAAGTTGTACATTCAGTAATAGACACTGTATCAAGTTGTGCATTCAGTAATAGACACTGCATCAAGTTGTCCATTCAGTAATAGACACTGCATCAAGTTGTGCATTCAGTAATAGACACTGTATCAAGTTGTACATTCAGTAATAGACACGGTATGAAGTTGTGTAATCAGTAATAGACACTGTATGAGGTAGAAAATTCAGTAATAGAAACTGTATGAAGTTGTGCATTCAGTAATAGACACTGTAGAAAGCTGTACATTCAGTAATAGACACTGTATCAAGTTGTACATTCAGTAATAGACACTGTATCAAGTTGTACATTCAGTAATAGACACTGTATCAAGTTGTACGTTCAGTAATAGACACTGTATCAAGTTGTGCAATCAGTAATAGACTCTGTATCTGGTTGTACGTTCAGTAATAGACACTGTATCAGGTTGTACATCCAGTAATAATCCCTGTATAAAACTGTACCTTCAGTAATAGACACTGTATCAAGCTGTACATTCAGTAATAGACACTGTATCAAGCTGTACGTTCAGTAATAGACACTGTATCAAGCTGTACATTCATAATAGACTTTGTATCAGGATGTACGTTCAGTAATAGACACTGTATCAGGCTGTACCTTTCAGTAATAGATACTGTATCAAGTTGTAAATTCAGTAATAGACACTGTATCAGGTTGTACGTTCAGTAATAGACACTGTATCAGGCAGTACGTTCAGTAATAGACACTGTATCAAGTTGTACGTTCAGTAATAGACACTGTATCAAGTTGTACATTCAGTAATAGACACTGTATCAAGTTGTACATTCAGTAATAGACACTGTATCAAGTTGTACATTCAGTAATAGACACTGTATCAAGTTGTACATTCAGTAATAGACACTGTATCAAGTTGTACATTCAGTAATAGACACTGTATCAGGTTGTACATTCAGTAATAGACACTGTATCAAGTTGTACATTCAGTAATAGACACTGTATCAAGTTGTACATTCAGTAATAGACACTGTATCAAGTTGTACATTCAGTAATAGACACTGTATCAAGTTGTACATTCAGTAATAGACACTGTATCAAGTTGTACGTTCAGTAATAGACACTGTATCAGGTTGTACGTTCAGTAATAGACACTGTATCAGGTTGTACGTTCAGTAATAGACACTGTATCAAGTTGTACATTCAGTAATAGACACTGTATGTATCAAGTTGTACATTCAGTAATAGACACTGTATCAAGTTGTACATTCAGTAATAGACACTGTATCAAGTTGTACGTTCAGTAATAGACACTGTATCAGGTTGTACATTCAGTAATAGACCCTGTATCAGGCAGTACGTTCAGTAATAGACACTGTATCAAGTTGTATGTTCAGTAATAGACACTGTATCAAGTTGTACATTCAGTAATAGACACTGTATCAAGTTGTGCATTAAGTAATAGACACTGTATCAAGTTGTAAATTCAGTAATAGACACTGTATCAAGTTGTAAATTCAGTAATAGACACTGTATCAAGCTGTACGTTCAGTAATAGACTTTCTATCAAGTTGTTCAATCGGTAATAGACACTGCTTCAAGTTGTGCATTCAGTAATAGACACTGTAACAGGTTGTACATTCAGTATTAGACACTGTATCAAGTTGTGCAATCAGTAATAGACACTGTATCAGGATGTGCATTCAGTAATAACCACTGTAACAGGTTTTACATTCAGTATTAAACACCGTATCTCATTGTACATTCAATAATAGACTTTGTTATCAAGATGTACATTCAGCAATAGGCACTGTACCAGGTTGTACGTTCAGTAATACACACTGTATCAGGCTGTACGTTGAGTAATAGACACTGTATCAGGTTGTACGTTCAGTAATAGACATTGTATCAAGCTGTACATTCAGTAAAAGACACTGTATCTAGATGTACGTTCAGTAATACACACTGTATCAGGTTGTACGTTCAGTAATAGACCCTGTATCAGGTAGTACTTTCAGTAATAGACACTGTATCAAGCTGTACATTCAGTAAAAGACACTGTATCTAGATGTACATTCAGTAATTGAGACTGTATCAAGTTGTACGTTCAGTAATAGACACTATATTAGGGTGTACGTTCAGTAATAGACACTGTATCAAGCTGTTCGTTCAGTAATAGATACTGTATCAGGTTTTACGTTCAGTAATAAACACTGTATCAGGCTGTACGTTCAGTAATAGACACTGTATCAAGCTGTACATTCAGTAATAGACACTGTATCAAGTTGTACGTTCAGTAATAGACACTGTATCAAGATGTACGTTCAGTAATAGACACTGTATCAAGCTGTACATTCAGTAATAGACACTGTATCAAGTTACGTTCCGTAATAGACACTGTATCAAGCTGACACTCAGTAATAGACACTGTATCAAGCTGTACATTCAGTAATAGACACTGTATCAAGCTGTACATTCAGTAATAGACACTGTATCAAGCTCTTCTTTTAGTAATAGACTCTGTATCAAGTTGTGAATTCAGTAATATACTCTGTATCAGGTAGTAAATTCAGTAATAGACACTGTATCAAGCTGTACGTTCAGTAATAGACACTGTATCAAGTTGTGCATTCAGTAATAGACACTGCATCAAGTTGTCCATTCAGTAATAGACACTGCATCGAGTTGTACATTCAGTAATAGACACTGTATCAAGTTGTGCAATCAGTAATAGACTCTGTATCTGGTTGTACGTTCAGTAATAGACACTGTATCAGGTTGTACGTTCAGTAATAATCCCTGTATAAAACTGTACCTTCAGTAATAGACACTGTATCAAGCTGTACATTCAGTAATAGACACTGTATCAAGCTGTACGTTCAGTAATAGACACTGTATCAAGCTGTACATTCATAATAGACTTTGTATCAGGATGTACGTTCAGTAATAGACACTGTATCAGGCTGTACCTTGAGTTATAGATACTGTTTCAAGTTGTAAATTCAGTATTAGACACTGTATCAGGTTGTACGTTCAGTAATAGACACTGTATCAGGCAGTACGTTCGGTAATAGACACTGTATCAAGTTGTATGTTCAGTAATAGACACTGTATCAAGTTGTACATTCAGTAATAGACACTGTATCAAGTTGTGCAATCAGTAATAGACTCTGTATCAGGTAGTCAATTCAGTAATAGACACTGTATCAAGTTGCACATTCAGTAATAGACACTGTATCAAGTTGTGCATTCAGTAATAGACACTGCATCAAGTTGTCCATTCAGTAATAGACACTGCATCAAGTTGTGCATTCAGTAATAGACACTGTATCAAGTTGTACATTCAGTAATAGACACGGTATGAAGTTGTGTAATCAGTAATAGACACTGCATGCCATGAGGTAGAAAATTCAGTAATAGAAACTGTATGAAGTTGTGCATTCAGTAATAGACACTGTAGAAAGCTGTACATTCAGTAATAGACACTGTATCAAGTTGTACATTCAGTAATAGACACTGCATCAAGTTGTACATTCAGTAATAGACACTGTATCAAGTTGTACGTTCAGTAATAGACACTGTATCAAGTTGTGCAATCAGTAATAGACTCTGTATCTGGTTGTACGTTCAGTAATAGACACTGTATCAGGTTGTACATCCAGTAATAATCCCTGTATAAAACTGTACCTTCAGTAATAGACACTGTATCAAGCTGTACATTCAGTAATAGACACTGTATCAAGCTGTACGTTCAGTAATAGACACTGTATCAAGCTGTACATTCATAATAGACTTTGTATCAGGATGTACGTTCAGTAATAGACACTGTATCAGGCTGTACCTTGAGTTATAGATACTGTTTCAAGTTGTAAATTCAGTATTAGACACTGTATCAGGTTGTACGTTCAGTAATAGACACTGTATCACTGTTCGGTATCACTGCAAGTATGTTCAGTAATAGACACTGTATCAAGTTGTGCATTCAGTAATAGACACTGCATCAAGTTGTCCATTCAGTAATAGACACTGCATCAAGTTGTGCATTCAGTAATAGACACTGTATCAAGTTGTACATTCAGTAATAGACACGGTATGAAGTTGTGTAATCAGTAATAGACACTGTATGAGGTAGAAAATTCAGTAATAGAAACTGTATGAAGTTGTGCATTCAGTAATAGACACTGTAGAAAGCTGTACATTCAGTAATAGACACTGTATCAAGTTGTACATTCAGTAATAGACACTGTATCAAGTTGTACATTCAGTAATAGACACTGTATCAAGTTGTACGTTCAGTAATAGACACTGTATCAGGTTGTACGTTCAGTAATAGACCCTGCATGAGGCAGTACGTTCAGTAACAGACATTGTATCAAGTTGTATGTTCAGTAATAGACGCTGTATCAAGTTGTACATTCAGTAATAGACACTGTATCAAGTTGTACATTCAGTAATAGACACTGTATCAAGTTGTACGTTCAGTAATAGACACTGTATCAGGTTGTACGTTCAGTAATAGACCCTGCATGAGGCAGTACGTTCAGTAACAGACATTGTATCAAGTTGTATGTTCAGTAATAGACGCTGTATCAAGTTGTACATTCAGTAATAGACACTGTATCAAGTTGTGCATTAAGTAATAGACACTGTATCAAGTTGTAAATTCAGTAATAGACACTGTATCAAGTTGTAAATTCAGTAATAGACACTGTATCAAGCTGTACGTTCAGTAATAGACTTTCTATCAAGTTGTTCAATCGGTAATAGACACTGCTTCAAGTTGTGCATTCAGTAATAGACACTGTAACAGGTTGTACATTCAGTATTAGACACTGTATCAAGTTGTGCAATCAGTAATAGACACTGTATCAGGATGTGCATTCAGTAATAACCACTGTAACAGGTTTTACATTCAGTATTAAACACCGTATCTCATTGTACATTCAATAATAGACTTTGTTATCAAGATGTACATTCAGCAATAGGCACTGTATCACTGTACCAGGAATTTGTACGTTCAGTAATAGACACTGTACTGTACGTTCAGTAATACACACTGTATCGTTGTACGTAATAGACACTGTATCAGGTTGTACGTTCAGTAATAGACATTGTATCAAGCTGTACATTCAGTAAAAGACACTGTATCTAGATGTACGTTCAGTAATACACACTGTATCAGGTTGTACGTTCAGTAATAGACCCTGTATCAGGTAGTACTTTCAGTAATAGACACTGTATCAAGCTGTACATTCAGTAAAAGACACTGTATCTAGATGTACATTCAGTAATTGAGACTGTATCAAGTTGTACGTTCAGTAATAGACACTATATTAGGGTGTACGTTCAGTAATAGACACTGTATCAAGCTGTTCGTTCAGTAATAGATACTGTATCAGGTTTTACGTTCAGTAATAAACACTGTATCAGGCTGTATGTTCAGAAATAGACACTGTATCAAGCTGTACATTCAGTAATAGACACTGTATCAAGATGTACGTTCAGTAATAGACACTGTTTCAAGATGTACGTTCAGTAATAGACACTGTATCAAGCTGTACATTCAGTAATAGACACTGTATCAAGCCTTACGTTCCGTAATAGACACTGTATCAAGCTGAATGTTCAGTAATAGACACTGTATCAAGCTGTACATTCAGTAATAGACACTGTATCAAGCTCTTCTTTTAGTAATAGACTCTGTATCAAGTTGTGAATTCAGTAATAGACTCTGTATCAGGTAGTAAATTCAGTAATAGACACTGTATCAAGCTGTACGTTCAGTAATAAATATTGTATCAAGTTGTGCAATCAGTAATAGAGACTGCGTAAAGTTGTGCATTCAGTAATAGACACTGTAACAGTTTGTACATTCAGTATTAGACACTGTATCAAGATGTGCAATCAGTAATAGACACTGTATCAAGTTGTGCAATCAGTAATAGACACTGTATGAAGCTGTACGTTCAGTAATAGACACTCCAACAGGTTGTACATTCAGTAATAGGCACTGTATCAAGTTGTACATTCAATAATAGATACTGTATCAAGCTGTACATTCAGTAATATACACTGTATCAAGCTGTACATTCAGTAATAGACACTGTATCAGGATGTACATTCAGTAATAGACACTGTATCAGGTTGTACGTTCAGTGATAGACACTGTATCAGGCTGTACGTTGAGTAATAGACACTGTATGAGGTTGTACGTTCAGTAATAGACCCTGTATAAAGCTGTAGATTCAGGAATAGGCACTGTATCAGGTTCTACGTTCAGTAATAGACACTGTATAAGGCTGTACGTTGAGTAATAGACACTGTATGAGGTTGTACGTTCAGTAATAAACCCTGTATAAAGCTGTAGAATCTTTAATAGACACTGTATCAGGTTGTACGTTCAGTGATAGACACTGTCTCAGGCTGTACGTTCAGTAATAGACACTGTGTCAAGTTGTACATTCAATAATAGATACTGTATCAAGCTGTACATTCAGTAAAAGACTCTGTATCAGGTTGTACGTTCAGTAATAGACTCTGTATCATGCTGTACATTCAGTAAAAGACACTGTATCAAGCTGTACATTCAGTAATATACACGGTATCAAGTTGTACGTTCAATAATTGACACTGTATCAAGTTGTACATTCAGTAATAGACACTATGTCAGGCTGTACGTTCAGTAATAGACACTGTATCAGGCTGTTCGTTCAGTAATAGACACTGTATCAGGCTGTTCGTTCAGTTATAGATACTGTATCAGGTTTTACGTTCTGTAATAAACACTGTATCAGGCTGTATGTTCAGTAACAGACTCTGTATCCAGCTGTACATTCCGTAATAGACACTGTATCAAGCTCTACATTCAGTTATAGACACTGTATCAAGCTTTACGTTCAGTAATAGACACTGTATGAAGTTGAATGTTCAGTAATAGACACTGTATCTAGTTGTACTTTCAGTAATAGACACTGTATCCAGCTGTACATTCCGTAATAGACACTGTATCAAGCTCTACATTCAGTTATAGACACTATATCAAGCTTTACGTTCAGTAATAGACACTGTATCAAGCTTTACGTTCAGTAATAGACACTGTATGAAGTTGAATGTTCAGTAATAGACACTGTATCAGGTATTACGTTCAGTAATAAACACTGTATCTAGTTGTACGTTCAGTAATAGACACTGTATGAAGTTGTACGTTCAGTAATTGACACTGTATCAAGTTGTACATTAAGTAATAGACAATATATCAGGCTGTACGTTCAGTAATAGACCCTGTATCAGGCTGTTCGTTCAGTAATATACACGGTATCAAGTTGTACGTTCAGTAATTGACACTGTATCAAGTTGTACATTAAGTAATAGACAATATATCAGGCTGTACGTTCAGTAATAGACCCTGTATCAGGCTGTTCGTTCAGTAATAGATACTGTATCAAGTTGTTCTTTCAGTAATAGACTCTGTATCAGGTAGAACATTCAGTAATAGACACTGTTTCAAGCTGTGCTCTCACTAATAGACACTGTATAAAGCTGTACGTTCAGTATTAGACACTGTATCAAGTTGTACATTCAATAATAGATACTGTATCATGCTGTACATTCAGTAAAGGACTCTGTATCAGGATGTACGTTCAGTAATTGACACTGTATCAAGTTGTACATTCAGTAATAGACTTTGTATCATGATGTACATTCAGTAATGGAAACTCTACCAGGTTGTACGTTCAGTAATAGACACTGTACCAGGTTGTACGTCCAGTAATAGAGACTGTATCAGGCTGTAAGTTGAGTAATAGACACTGTATCAGGTTGTACGTTCAGTAATAGACCCTGTATCAGGCTGTATGTTCAGTAATAGACACTGTATCTAGATGTACGTTCAGTAATAGACACTGTTTCAAGCCGTACGTTCAGTAATAGACACTGTATCAAGCTGTACATTCAGTAATATACACGGTATCAAGTTGTACGTTCAGTAATAGACACTGTATAAATCTGTAGATTCAGTAATAGACACTGTATCAGGTTGTACGTTCAGTAATAGACACTGTATAAATCTGTAGATTCAGTAATAGACACTGTATCAGGTTGTACGTTCAGTAATAGACACTGTACCAGGTTGTACGTTCAGTAATAGACAGTGTATCAGGTTGTACGTTCAGTAATAGACACTGTAACAGGTTATACGTTAAGTAATAGACACTATATCAGGCTGTACGTTCAGAAAGAGACACTGTATCAAGCTGTACGCTCAGTAATAGACACTGCATCAATCTGTACGTTCAGTAATAGACACTGTATCAGGTAGTACATTTAGTAATAGACGCTGTATCAAGCTGTACGCTCAGTAATAGACACTGTATCAAGTTGTACGTTCAGTAATAGACACTGTATCAAGCTGTACGTTCAGTAATAGACACTGTATCAGGTATTACGTTCAGTAATAAACCCTGTATCAGGCTGTTCGTTCAGTAACCGACACTGTATCAATTTGTACATTCAGTAATAGACACTGTATCAGGAAGTACATTTAGTAATAGACACTGTATGAAGTTGTACGTTCAATAATAGATACTGTATCAAGCTGTACATTCAGTAATAGACACTGTATCAAGATGTACGTTCAGTAATAGACACTGTATTAGGTTGTACATTCAGTAATAGACACTGTATCAGGTTGTACATTCAGTAATAGACACTGTATCAAGCTGTACATTCAGTAATAGACACTGTATCAAGTTGTACGTTCAGTAATAGACACTGTATCAAGCTGTACGTTCAGTAATTGACACTGTATCAAGTTGTACATTCAGAAATAGACACTATATCAGGCTGTGCATTCAGTAATAGACCTTATGTTAGGTTGTACATTCAGTAATAGACACTGTATCAGGTTGTACATTCAGTAATAGACACTGTATCAAGTTGTACGTTAAGTAATAAACCTTGTATTAGGTTGTACATTCAGTAATAGACACTGTATCAAGTTGTTCGGTCAGTAATAGACACTGTATTAAGTTGTTCGTTCAGTAAAAGATACTGTATCAACCTTAAAAAATAAAAAAATTAAAAAACAAAAGAAAATAAAAAATAACCAACAAGAAAAACCAACAAGAACAACAACAGAAACCAACCAAAACCAAAAAAATATACTTCACCTTCAGACAAACTCTTTGGTTTCGAGACATGCGCGGTTTTTTTTAAGACGACGTGCACGATGTACTTGTTATCATGTGTCACCAAGGACAAACATGACTGGAATCATGTGGCACCAAAGACAAACAGCTGGAATCATGTGGCACCACAGACAAACAGATGGAATCATGTGTCACCAAAGACAAACAGATGGAATCATTTGTCACCAAAGACAAACAGCCGGAAACGAAGACATGGTCGACATCAGATGTGCTAACGAAGACACACACATATAGAATCATCATGTGCGCTAGCATTTGAAGTTCATATGTTATCGTGTGAGGGCACATTCGTCATCCTAAGATCTTGAGATGGCAATTTCGTTTACTTATATGTTACTATGCAAAAGGACTTTCCTCATCATATGTGTAATGGTGAGAGGGCAAATTCGTCATCATATGTGTGATAGTGAGAGGGCAGGGCACATTCGTCATCATATGTGTGATAGTGAGAGGGCACATTCCTCATCGTATGTGTAATGGTGAGAGGGCACATTCCTCATCGTATGTGTAATTGTGAGAGGGCACATTCCTCACCACATGTGTAATGGTGAGAGGGCACATTCGTCTCCATATGTTCAATCGCATAATCATGTGTGTCTTTATGTGTCGCTGCTTTCGACTGGTGGCATTTACATCGACTTAACACATTTCGGTTTCCTTAGCAACGCACTGATGCCTATATTGTAACGACATGCAGGAACATTGGACTGTGTCCGAGCCGTACCGCAAAGTGATAATATTGGAAGATAAACAGGCTTGGTTTAACCAGTGACCAGCTGCACAAAATTTCCACATCTGCTGAAGAAGAATGACCCTATGTCAGATCATTTCATCATCAACGGATTGCGAAAACTTATTGCGCAACTAGAAAATTTACAGAACATTCTAACACAAACACAAAACAATAACCCAACGTTTCTTGAATATTCCAAAATCAACACGAGAAGAATGACCCAACTTAGCCAGATAATTCAAATCGCAATCAGCCACCAGCAGGTAGTAAATGTAAGTCGAGCGCTCGGCTACAGACTGGCCAGCAGGAAGACAATACAATGTGTCTATCCTCTAACACTCGGCTGATCAGCATGACACCAAGAGGTCAGTAGAGTGGGACTTTCATGTAGCCCTCGGCTACAGACTTACCAACCGGACGTTGAAGAGTGGGACTATCGTCTAGTGCTCGGCTACAGACTGGCCAACCGGATGTAGAAGAGTGAGACTATCGTCTAGTGCTCGGCTACAGATTGGCCAACAGGGCACCAAAAGGTCAGTATGATGGGACTGTCATCTAGTGCTCGGGCACCAAGAGGTCAGCATGGTGGGACTGTCATCCAATGCTCGGCTACAGACTGGCCAGGAGGACACCAAGAGGTCAGTATGGTGGGACTGTCATCTAGTGCTCGGCTACAGACTGGCCAGCAGGACATCAAGAGGTCAGTAGGGTGGGACTGTCATCTAGTGCTCGGCTACAGACTGGCCAGGAGGACACCAAGAGGTCAGTATGGTGGGACTGTCATCTAGTGCTCGGCTACAGACTGGCCAGGAGGACACCAAGAGGTCAGTATGGTGGGACTGTCATCTAGTGCTCGGCTACAGACTGGCCAGGAGGACACCAAGAGGTCAGCATGGTGGGACTGTCATCCAATGCTCGGCTACAGACTGGCCAGGAGGACACCAAGAGGTCAGTATGGTGGGACTGTCATCTAGTGCTCGGCTACAGACTGGCCAGGAGGACACCAAGAGGTCAGCATGGTGGGACTGTCATCCAATGCTCGGCTACAGACTGGCCAGGAGGACACCAAGAGGTCAGTATGGTGGGACTGTCATCTAGTGCTCGGCTGGCCAGGAGGACACCAAGAGGTCAGTATGGTGGGACCAGGAGGACACCAAGAGGTCAGTATGGTGGGACTGTCATCTAGTGCTCGGCTACAGACTGGCCAGGAGGACACCAAGAGGTCAGCATGGTGGGACTGTCATCTAGTGCTCGGCTACAGACTGGCCAGGAGGACACCAAGAGGTCAGCATGGTGGGACTGTCATCCAATGCTCGGCTACAGACTGGCCAGGAGGACACCAAGAGGTCAGTATGGTGGGACTGTCATCTAGTGCTCGGCTACAGACTGGCCAGGAGGACACCAAGAGGTCAGTATGGTGGGACTGTCATCTAGTGCTCGGCTACAGACTGGTCAGCAGGACACCAAGAGGTCAGTATGGTGGGACTGTCATCTAGTGCTCGGCTACAGACTGGCCAGGAGGAACTAAGAACTCTTTATGGCGTGACAACGCACTGATGGCTATATTGTAACATAACGACATGCAGGAACATTGGACTGTGTCCGAGCCGTACCGCATAGTGATAATAATTGGAAGATAAACAAGCTTGGTTTAACCAGTGACCAGCTGCACAAAATTTCATGTAGCCCTCGGCTACAGACTGACCAACCGGACGTTGAAGAGTGGGACTATCGTCAAGTCTAAGAACTCCTTATGGCGTGACAATCATCTAGTGCTCGGCTACAGACTGGTCAGCAGGACACCAAGAGGTCAGTATGGTGGGAATGCCATCTAGTGCTCGGCTACAGACTGACCAGCAGGACACCAACAGGTCAGTAGGGTTGGACTGTCATCTAGTGCTCGGCTAAAGACTGGCCAGCAGGACATCAAGAGGTCAGTAGGGTGGGACTGTCATCTAGTGCTCGGCTACAGACTGGCCAGCGGGACATCAAGAGGTCAATAGGGTGGGACTGTCATCTAGTGCTCGGCTACAGACTGGCCAGCGGGACATCAAGAGGTCAGGATGGTGGGACTGTCATCTAGTGCTCGGCTACAGACTGGCCAGCAGGACATCAAGGTCAGGATGGTGGGACTGTCACCAAGAGGTCAGGGTGCTGTCATCTAGTGCTCGGCTACAGACTGGCCAGCAGGACATCAAGAGGTCAGGATGGTGGGACTGTCATCTAGTGCTCGGCTACAGACTGGCCAGCAGGACATCAAGAGGTCAGTATGGTGGGACTGTCATCTGGTGCTCTGCTACAGACTGGCCAGCAGGACATCAAGAGGTCAGGATGGTGGGACTGTCATCTGGTGCTCTGCTACAGACTGGCCAGCAGGACATCAAGAGGTCAGGATGGTGGGACTGTCATTAGCTATCATTATGAATAACAGGAAACAACAAGCACTATTTGTTGAACTGGCTATCATTGTCGATCACACGAAACAACAAGCACTATTTGTTGAACTGGCTATCATTATGAATAACAGGAAACAACAAGCACTATTTGTTGAACTGGCTATCATTGTCGATCACACGAAACAACAAGCACTATTTGTTGAACTGGCTATCATTGTCGATCACACGAAACAATAAGCACTATTTGTAGAATAAGCTATCATTGTAGATCACACGAAAGAACAAGCCGTCTTGTTACAATTAGCACGAAGCAATAAGAGGTGTCGGTATGCTTAGAACTCCCTTAAATAAAAGCATGCTACTCTTACATATCAAGCCACATTCTTTACCAGGCTATTCCAGTGCTCTTTATCTTTAAGGAGAGGAACATCTACGCTACCTATATCTATCAGTATTTGAGAGGTAGAGGAACATCTACCTATATCTATCAGTATTTGAGAGGTAGAGGCACATATCGACTCAAACTTCTACCATGCTACTGTTGTCTGCCATCTTGAAAGCGGCAGACATGTTCTCTGTATACAGAAGAGCGGCCACGTACCTCGTCTGACATTTTTAGATTTCTAAGCTAATGACATTTGCAGATAAGTATCAACATACAGTGTAGGTATAAATGATGGAAGTGACCAAACCTGACGGGCAGCCTGGTGCTCACAGTCCTAGTCAGCATCGTTGTCAGGCTTACACAACATATGAAATCTAAACATTTCCAATATGAAACTGTTTTCAATGCATCGTGTTATAGATTCGCAGATGTTAGTTTCTTTATCTACCTGTGTATTCCTTATTTGGGCAACGATGTCTACATCTGGTGAGGAGAACCATAAAAGGCGTGTCTGCGAGCAGCATGTATTGCCTGGAATCTGATATCAAACCTTTATCGCTCTGCTGTGCAGTGTTGGTGTTTGCGCTGACAATGAAGGAAATGCCCATACATCGCGCGTGGCAGAGTGAGACCACTGTCACGTCACTGTATCACGGCACAGTTATATCACAGCACAGTATCACGTCACTGTATCACGGCACAGTTATATCACAGCACAGTATCACGTCACTGTATCACAGCACAGTATCACGTCACTGTATCACGGCACAGTTATATCACAGTACAGTATCACGTCACTGTATCACGGCACAGTTATATCACAGCACAGTATCACGTCACTGTATCACAGCACAGTATCACGTCACTGTATCACGGCACAGTTATATCACAGTACAGTATCACGTCACTGTATCACGCCACAGTTATATCAAGTCACTGTATCACAGCACAGTTCTATCACAGCACAGTTATATCACAGTACAGTATCACGTCACTATATCACGGCACAGTTATATCAAGTCACTGTATCACAGCACAGTTATATCACAGCACAGTATCACGTCACTGTATCACGGCACAGTTATATCATAGTACAGTATCACGTCACTGTATCACGGCACAGTTATATCACAGCACAGTATTACGTCACTGTATCACGGCACAGTTATATCACAGTACAGTATCACGTCACTGTATCACAGCACAGTTATATCACAGTACAGTATCACGTCACTGTATCACGGCACAGTTATATCACAGCACAGTATCACGTCACTGTATCACAGCACAGTTATATCACAGCACAGTATCACGTCACTGTATCACAGCACAGTATCACGTCACTGTATCACGGCACAGTTATATCACAGTACAGTATCACGTCACTGTATCACGGCACAGTTATATCACAGCACAGTTATATCACAGTACAGTACCACGTCACTGTATCACGGCACAGTTATATCACAGCACAGTATCACGTCACTGTATCACAGCACAGTATCACGTCACTGTATCACGGCACAGTTATATCACAGTACAGTATCATCACTGTATCAGTACAGTATCACGTCACAGTTCATCACACAGCACAGTTATATCACAGTACAGTACCACGTCACTGTATCACGGCACAGTTATATCAAGTCACTGTATCACAGCACAGTTATATCACAGCACAGTATCACGTCACTGTATCACGGCACAGTTATATCACAGTACAGTATCACGTCACTGTATCACGGCACAGTTATATCACAGCACAGTATTACGTCACTGTATCGCGGCACAGTTATATCACAGTACAGTATCACGTCACTGTATCACAGCACAGTTATATCACAGTACAGTATCACGTCACTGTATCACGGCACAGTTATATCACAGCACAGTATCACGTCACTGTATCACAGCACAGTTATATCACAGCACAGTATCACGTCACTGTATCACAGCACAGTATCACGTCACTGTATCACGGCACAGTTATATCACAGTACAGTATCACGTCACTGTATCACGGCACAGTTATATCACAGCACAGTTATATCACAGTACAGTACCACGTCACTGTATCACGGCACAGTTATATCAAGTCACTGTATCACAGCACAGTTATATCACAGCACAGTATCACGTCACTGTATCACGGCACAGTTATATCACAGTACAGTATCACGTCACTGTATCACGGCACAGTTATATCACAGTACAGTACCACGTCACTGTATCACGGCACAGTTATATCAAGTCACTGTATCACAGCACAGTTATATCACAGCACAGTATCACGTCACTGTATCACGGCACAGTTATATCACAGTACAGTATCACGTCACTGTATCACGGCACAGTTATATCACAGTACAGTATTACGTCACTGTATCGCGGCACAGTTATATCACAGTACAGTATCACGTCACTGTATCACAGCACAGTTATATCACAGTACAGTATCACGTCACTGTATCACAGCACAGTTGTATCCCAGCACAGTATCACGTCACTGTATCACGGCACAGTTATATCACAGCACAGTATCAGGTCACTGTATCACCGTACAGTTATATCACGTCACTGTATCACAGCACAGTTGTATCACAGCACAGTATCACGTCACTGTATCTCGGCACGGTTATATCACAGCACACTATCAAGTCACTGTATCACCGTACAGTTACATCATAGCACAGTATCACGGCACAGTTGTATCACAGCACAGTTATATCACGACACGGTATCACGTCACTGTATCACGGCACAGTTCTATCACGTCACTGTATCACGGCACAGTTGTATCACAGCACGGTATCACGTCACTGTATCACGGCACAGTTATATCACGTCACTGTATCACGGCACAGTTATATCACAGCACAGTTATATCACGTCACTGTATCACAGCACAGTTGTATCACAGCACGGTATCACGTCACTGTATCACGGCACAGTTATATCACGTCACTGTATCACGGCACAGTTATATCACAGCACAGTTATATCACGTCACTGTATCACAGCACAGTTGTATCACAGCACGGTATCACGTCACTGTATCACGGCACAGTTATATCACGTCACTGTATCACGGCACAGTTATATCACAGCACAGTTATATCACGTCACTGTATCACAGCACAGTTGTATCACAGCACGGTATCACGTCACTGTATCACGGCACAGTTATATCACGTCACTGTATCACGGCACAGTTATATCACGTCACTGTATCACGGCACAGTTATATCACGTCACTGTATCACAGCACAGTTGTATCACAGCACGGTATCACGTCACTGTATCATGGCACAGTTATATCACGTCACTGTTTCACGGCACAGTTATATCACAGCACAGTATCACGTTACTGTATCAAGGCTCAGTTACATCACAGCACAGTATCAAGTCACTGTATCACCGTACAGTTACATCATAGCACAGTATCACGTCACTGTATCACGGCACAGTTATATCACGTCACTGTATCACAGCACAGTTGTATCACAGCACAGTATCACGGCACTTTATCACGGCACAGTTATATCACGTCAATGTATCACGGCACAGTTATATCACAGCGAAGTATCACGTCACTGTATCACGGCACAGTTATATCACAGCACAGTATCACGTCACTGTTTCACGGCACAATTATATCACAACACAGTTTCACGTCACTGTATCACGGAACAGTTGTATCACAACACAGTATCACGGCACAGTTGTATCACGGCACAGTATCACGTCACTGTATCACGGCACAGTTATATCACAGCACAGTATCACGTCACTGTATCACAGCACAGTATCACGTCACTGTATCACGGCACAGTTATATCACAGTACAGTATCACGTCACTGTATCACGCCACAGTTATATCACAGCACAGTATCACGTCACTGTATCACAGCACAGTATCACGTCACTGTATCACGGCACAGTTATATCACAGTACAGTATCACGTCACTGTATCACGCCACAGTTATATCAAGTCACTGTATCACAGCACAGTTCTATCACAGCACAGTTATATCACAGTACAGTATCACGTCACTATATCACGGCACAGTTATATCAAGTCACTGTATCACAGCACAGTTATATCACAGCACAGTATCACGTCACTGTATCACGGCACAGTTATATCATAGTACAGTATCACGTCACTGTATCACGGCACAGTTATATCACAGCACAGTATTACGTCACACGTTATATCACGGCACAGTTATATCACAGTACAGTATCACGTCACTGTATCACAGCACAGTTATATCACAGTACAGTATCACGTCACTGTATCACGGCACAGTTATATCACAGCACAGTATCACGTCACTGTATCACAGCACAGTTATATCACAGCACAGTATCACGTCACTGTATCACAGCACAGTATCACGTCACTGTATCACGGCACAGTTATATCACAGTACAGTATCACGTCACTGTATCACGGCACAGTTATATCACAGCACAGTTATATCACAGTGCACAGTACCACGTCACTGTATCACGGCACAGTTATATCAAGTCACTGTATCACAGCACAGTTATATCACAGCACAGTATCACGTCACTGTATCACGGCACAGTTATATCACAGTACAGTATCACGTCACGTCACCGTGTATCACGGCACAGTTATATCACAGTACAGTATTACGTCACTGTATCGCGG
The DNA here is from genome assembly GCF_003918875.1 of Haliotis rubra. NCBI lineage: Eukaryota > Metazoa > Mollusca > Gastropoda > Lepetellida > Haliotidae > Haliotis > Haliotis rubra. The sequence continues at coordinate 48,988 of NW_025765587.1, read as the reverse complement.
CACAGTTATATCACAGTACAGTATCACGTCACTGTATCACAGCACAGTTATATCACAGTACAGTATCACGTCACTGTATCACAGCACAGTTATATCCCAGCACAGTATCACGTCACTGTATCACGGCACAGTTATATCACAGCACAGTATCAGGTCACTGTATCACCGTACAGTTATATCACGTCACTGTATCACAGCACAGTTGTATCACAGCACAGTATCACGTCACTGTATCTCGGCACGGTTATATCACAGCACACTATCAGTTAGTCACTGTATCACCGTACAGTTACATCATAGCACAGTATCACGGCACAGTTGTATCACAGCACAGTTATATCACACGACACGGTATCACGTCACTGTATCACGGCACAGTTCTATCACGTCACTGTATCACGGCACAGTTGTATCACACAGCACGGTATCACGTCACTGTATCACGGCACAGTTATATCACGTCACTGTATCACGGCACAGTTATATCACAGCACAGTTATATCACGTCACTGTATCACAGCACAGTTGTATCACAGCACGGTATCACGTCACTGTATCACGGCACAGTTATATCACGTCACTGTATCACGGCACAGTTATATCACAGCACAGTTATATCACGTCACTGTATCACAGCACAGTTGTATCACAGCACGGTATCACGTCACTGTATCACGGCACAGTTATATCACGTCACTGTATCACGGCACAGTTATATCACAGCACAGTTATATCACGTCACTGTATCACAGCACAGTTGTATCACAGCACGGTATCACGTCACTGTATCACGGCACAGTTATATCACGTCACTGTATCACGGCACAGTTATATCACGTCACTGTATCACGGCACAGTTATATCACGTCACTGTATCACAGCACAGTTGTATCACAGCACGGTATCACGTCACTGTATCATGGCACAGTTATATCACGTCACTGTTTCACGGCACAGTTATATCACAGCACAGTATCACGTTACTGTATCAAGGCTCAGTTACATCACAGCACAGTATCAAGTCACTGTATCACCGTACAGTTACATCATAGCACAGTATCACGTCACTGTATCACGGCACAAAGTTATATCACGTCACTGTATCACAGCACAGTTGTATCACAGCACAGTATCACGTCACTTTATCACGGCACAGTTATATCACGTCAATGTATCACGGCACAATTATATCACAACACAGTTTCACGTCACTGTATCACGGAACAGTTGTATCACAACACAGTATCACGGCACAGTTGTATCACGGCACAGTATCACGTCACTGTATCACGGCACAGTTATATCACAGCACAGTATCACGTCACTGTATCACAGCACAGTATCACGTCACTGTATCACGGCATCACGTCACGCCCACTGCATCATTACACAAGCCATCACCGTTAACAGTTATAACGGCACAGCACCACGCCCACCGCATCACGTCAGTTATATCATATCACAGTACAGTATCACGTCACTGTATCACGCCACAGTTATATCAAGTCACTGTATCACAGCACAGTTCTCATCACAGCACAGTTATATCACAGTACAGTATCACGTCACTATATCACGGCACAGTTATATCAAGTCACTGTATCACAGCACAGTTATATCACAGCACAGTATCACGTCACTGTATCACGGCACAGTTATATCATAGTACAGTATCACGTCACTGTATCACGGCACAGTTATATCACAGCACAGTTATATCACGTCACTGTTTCACGGCACAGTTATATCACAGCACAGTATCACGTTACTGTATCAAGGCTCAGTTACATCACAGCACAGTATCAAGTCACTGTATCACCGTACAGTTACATCATAGCACAGTATCACGTCACTGTATCACGGCACAGTTATATCACGTCACTGTATCACAGCACAGTTGTATCACAGCACAGTATCACGTCACTTTATCACGGCACAGTTATATCACGTCAATGTATCACGGCACAGTTATATCACAGCGAAGTATCACGTCACTGTATCACGGCACAGTTATATCACAGCACAGTATCACGTCACTGTTTCACGGCACAATTATATCACAACACAGTTTCACGTCACTGTATCACGGAACAGTTGTATCACAACACAGTATCACGGCACAGTTGTATCACGGCACAGTTATATCACGGCACAGTTATATCACGGCACAGTTATATCACAGCAGCATGGACTAACATAATGCTTTACAAAGGAGCAAATATTTCGATACACAAAGTTCATGTGGCTGTAATGTGATACAATACCTGAAAATAACCAACGTTATCGCCCTATTTACAAAGCAGACACCACCCACCTCCTCACTGATGGGTTGTAGTGACACCTCACACAGATACCTCCCTCCTCACACTGATGGGTTGTAGTGACACCTCACACAGATACCTCCCTCCTCACACTGATGGGTTGTAGTGACACCTCACACATTGATACCTCCCCCCTCACACTGATGGGTTGTAGTGACACCTCACACATATACCTCCACCCTCACACTGATGGGTTGTAGTGACACCACACACATTGTATGACACCACACACATATACCTCCACCCTCACACTGATGGGTTGTACTGACACCACACACATATACCTCCCTCCTCACACTGATGGGTTGTAGTGACGCCTCACACAGATACCTCCCTCCTCACACTGATGGGTTGTACTGACACCTCACACAGATACTTCCACCATCACACTGATGGGTTGTACTGACACCACACACAGATACCTCCAACCTCACACTGATGGGTTGTACTGACACCACACACATATACCTCCAACCTCACACTGATGGGTTGTAGTGACACCTCACACAGACGCCTCCCACCTCACACTGATGGGTTGTAGTGACACCACACACTGATACCTCCACCTCACACTGATGGGTTGTACTGACACCTCAAACATATACCTCCAACGTCAGACTGATGGGTTGTAGTGACACCTCACACAGATATCTCCCTCCTTACACTGATGGGTTGTAGTGACACCAAACACTGATACTTCCACCCTCACACTGATGGGTTGTACTGACACCACACACATATACTTCCAACCTCACACTGATGGGTTGTAGTGACACCTCACACATATACCTCCAACGTCAGACTGATGGGTTGTAGTGACACCTCACACAAATATCTCCCTCCTTACACTGATGGGTTGTAGTGACACCACACACTGATACTTCCACCCTCACACTGATGGGTTGTACTGACACCACACACATATACCTCAAACGTCAGACTGATGGGTTGTAGTGACGTCTCACACAGATACTTCCCTCCTCACACTGATGGGTTGTAGTGACGCCTCACACAGATGCCTCCCTCCTCACACTGATGGGTTGTAGTGACACCTCACACAGACACGTCCCACCTCACACTGATGGGTTGTAGTGACACCACACACTGATACTTCTACCTCACACTGATGGGTTATACTGACACCACACACATATACCTCCAACCTCACACTGATGGGTTGTACTGACACCACACACATATACCTCCAACCTCACACTGATGGGTTGTACTGACACCACACACATATACCTCCAACCTCACACTGATGGGTTGTAGTGACACCACACACATATACCTCCCTCCTCACACTGATGGGTTGTACTGACACCTCACACAGATACCTCCAACCTCACACTGATGGGTTGTAGTGACACCTCACACAGATACATCCCTCTTCACACTGATTGGTTGTAGTGACGCCTCACACTGATACTTCCACCCTCACACTGATGGGTTGTACTGACACCACACACACCTCACACACTGATGGGTTGTAGTGACACCACACACAGATATTTTCACCCTCACACTGATGGGTTGTACTGACACCACACACATATACCTCCAATCTCACACTGATGGGTTGTAGTGACACCTCACACAGATACCTCCCTCTTCACACTGATGGGTTGTAGTGACGCCTCACACAGATACTTCCACCCTCACACTGATGGGTTGTACTGACACCACACACATATACCTCCAACCTCACACTGATGGGTTGTAGTGACGCCTCACACAGATACCTCCACCCTCACACTGATGGGTTGTACTGACACCACACACATATACCTCCACCCTCACACTGATGGGTTGTACTGACACCACACACATATACCTCCAACCTCACACTGATGGGTTGTACTGACACCACACACATATACCTCCAACCTCACACTGATGGGTTGTAGTGACACCACACACATATACCTCCCACCTCACACTGATGGGTTGTAGTGACACCTCACACAGATACCTCCAACCTCACACTGATGGGTTGTAGTGACACCTCACACAGATACATCCCTCCTCACACTGATGGGTTGTAGTGACACCTCACACTGATACTTCCACCCTCACACTGATGGGTTGTAGTGACACCACACACAGATACTTCCAACCTCACACTGATGGGTTGTAGTGACACCTCACACATATACCTCCCTCCTCACACTGATGGGTTGTAGTGACACCTCACACAGATACCTCCCCCCTCACACTGATGGGTTGTAGTGACACCACACACAGATACCTCCACCCTCACACTGATGGGTTGTACTGACACCACACACATATACCTCCAACCTCACACTGATGGGTTGTAGTGACACCACACACAGATACTTCCACCCTCACACTGATGGGTTGTACTGACACCACACACATATACCTCCAACCCTCACACTGATGGGTTGTACTGACACCACACACATGATACCTCCAACCTCACACTGATGGGTTGTAGTGACACCTCACACAGATACCTCCCTCCTCACACTGATGGGTTGTAGTGACACCTCACACAGATACTTCCACCCTCACACTGATGGGTTGTAGTGACATCCTCACACACAGATACCCCCACCTCACACTGATGGGTTGTAGTGACACCACACACAGATACCTCCACCCTCACACTGATGGGTTGTAGTGACACCCACACACACACTGATGGGTTGTAGTGACTCACACTGATGGGTTGTTGTAGACACCTCACACAGATACCTCCACTCCTCACACTGATGGGTTGTAGTGACACCTCACACAGATACTGATGGGCTCCCTCCTCACACTGATGGGTTGTAGTGACACCACACACAGATACCTCCACCCCTCACACTGATGGGTTGTAGTGACACCACACACAGATACCTCCAACCTCACACTGATGGGTTGTAGTGACACCTCACACAGATACTCCTCCAACTGATGGGTTGTAGTCACACTGATGGGTTGTAGTGACACCTCACACAGATACCTCCAACCTCACACTGATGGGTTGTAGTGACACCTCACACATATACCTCCCTCCTCACACTGATGGGTTGTAGTGACACCTCACACAGATACCTCCACCTCACACTGATGGGTTGTAGTGACACCTCACACAGATACTTCCACCCTCACACTGATGGGTTGACACCACACACATATATACTCCAACCCTCACACTGATGGGTTGTACTGACACCACACACATATACCTCCAACCTCACACTGATGGGTTGTAGTGACACCTCACACAGATACCTCCACACCTCACACTGATGGGTTGTAGTGACACCACACACAGATACCTCCACCTCACACTGATGGGTTGTAGTGACGCCTCACACAGATACCTCCAACCTCACACTGATGGGTTGTAGTGACGCCTCACACAGATACTTCCCTCCTCACACTGATGGGTTGTAGTGACGCCTCACACAGATACCTCCCTCCTCACACTGATGGGTTGTAGTGACGCCTCACACAGATACCTCCCTCCTCACACTGATGGGTTGTAGTGACACCTCACACAGATACTTCCACCCTCACACTGATGGGTTGTACTGACACCACACACATATACCTCCACCCTCACACTGATGGGTTGTACTGACACCACACACATATACCTCCAACCTCACACTGATGGGTTGTAGTGACACCTCACACAGATACCTCCCACCTCACACTGATGGGTTGTAGTGACACCACACACTGATACTTCCACCTCACACTGATGGGTTGTACTGACACCTCACACATATACCTCCAACGTCACACTGATGGGTTGTAGTGACACCTCACACAGATACTCTCCCTCCTCACACTGATGGGTTGTAGTGACACCACACACTGATACTTCCACCCTCACACTGATGGGTTGTACTGACACCTCACACATATACCTCCAACCTCACACTGATGGGTTGTAGTGACACCTCACACAGATATCTCCCTCCTCACACTGATGGGTTGTAGTGACACCTCACACAGATACCTCCCTCCTCACACTGATGGGTTGTAGTGACACCACACACTGATATACCCTCCACAGATCCTCACACTGATGGGTTGTAGTGACACCTCACACAGATACCTCCACCTCACACTGATGGGTTGTACTGACACACAGATACACACACATACCTCCAACCTCACACTGATGGGTTGTAGTGACACCACACACATATACTCTCCACCTCACACTGATGGGTTGTAGTGACACCACACACATATACCTCCAACTCACACTGATGGGTTGTACTGACACCACACACAGATACCTCCAACCTCACACTGATGGGTTGTAGTGACACCTCACACAGATACCTCCAACCTCACACTGATGGGTTGTAGTGACACCACACACAGATACCTCCCCATCCTCACACTGATGGGTTGTAGTGACACCTCACACATATACCTCCAACCTCACACTGATGGGTTGTAGTGACGCCTCACACAGATACCTCCACTGATGGGTTGTAGTGACCTCACACTGATGGGTTGTAGTGACACCACACACACTCACACTGATACCCTCCACCCTCACACTGATGGGTTGTAGTGACGCCTCACACAGATACTTCCACCCTCACACTGATGGGTTGTAGTGACACCTCACACATATACCTCCAACCTCACACTGATGGGTTGTAGTGACGCCTCACACAGATACTTCCACCCTCACACTGATGGGTTGTACTGACACCACACACATATACCTCCACCCTCACACTGATGGGTTGTACTGACACCACACACATATACCTCCAACCTCACACTGATGGGTTGTAGTGACGCCTCACACAGATACCTCCTCTCTCACACTGATGGGTTGTAGTGACGCCTCACACAGATACCTCCCTCCTCACACTGATGGGTTGTAGTGACGCCTCACACAGATACCTCCCTCCTCACACTGATGGGTTGTAGTGACGCCTCACACAGATACCTCCCTCCTCACACTGATGGGTTGTACTGACACCTCACACAGATACTTCCACCCTCACACTGATGGGTTGTACTGACACCACACACATATACCTCCAACCTCACACTGATGGGTTGTAGTGACACCTCACACAGATACCTCCCTCCTCACACTGATGGGTTGTAGTGACACCTCTCACACAGATACCTCCCTCCTCACACTGATGGGTTGTAGTGACACCTCACACAGATACCTCCAGTGACACCTCACACACTGATGGGTTGTAGTGACACCTCACACAGATACCTCCTACCTCACACTGATGGGTTGTAGTGACACCTCACACAGATACATCTCCTCCTCACACTGATGGGTTGTACACACAGATACTCCCACCTCACACTGATGGGTTGTAGTGACACCCTCACACAGATACCTCCACCTCACACTGATGGGTTGTAGTGACACCTCACACAGATACCTCCAACCTCACACTGATGGGTTGTAGTGACACCTCACACAGATACATCCCTCCTCACACTGATGGGTTGTAGTGACACCTCACACAGATACCTCCAACCTCACACTGATGGGTTGTAAACCTGACACCTCACACACTGATGGATCCTCACTCACACTGATGGGTTGTAGTGACACCTCACACATATACCTCCATCCTCACACTGATCGGTTGTAGTGACACCTCACACAGATACATCCCTCCTCACACTGATTGGTTTTGGTGACACCTTACACAGATTCCTCCCTCCTCACACTGATGGGTTGTCGTGAATCCTTACACTGATACATCCCACCTCACACTGATGGGTTGTAGTGACACCTCACACATATACCTCCAACCTCACACTGATGGGTTGTACTGACACCTGACACAGATACCTCCAACCTCACACTGATGGGTTGTAGTGACACCTCACACAAACCCAATGAAGAAACATCTGTTCTATGTTAGGAACGGTGTTCAGCATATGTGATCACTGACTTGTGAGTAAGCAGGCCAACCATCTACAGACATCGAGCACATCAGTTTCTCATTCAATGCGACATGCATTTGTATCTCAGCATTGAGTCCTAACTTCCCCATCAACACAACAGTCTCACGTATCACAGCACTAAATCATAACATCCCCATCAACACAACAGCCTCAAGTATCACAACACTAAATCATAAATTCCCCAACAACACAACAGTCTCAAGTATCACAGCACTAAATCATAACTTCCCCATCAACACAACACCTTCAAATATCACAGCACTAAATCATAACTTCAAGATCAACAAACTGACCCAGATATGACATTACTAAATCATAACTTCCCCATCAACAAAATGTCCCAGATATCACAGGACTAATTCATAACTTCCCCATTCTCATAAGAGTCTCAAGTATCACAGCAATAAATCACAACTTCCCCATCAACACAACAGCCTCAAGTATCACAGAACTAAATCAAAACTTTCCCATCAACAAACTGACCCAAATATCACAGCACTAAATCATAACTTCCCCTTCCTCATAAGAGTCTAACGTATGACAGCACTAAATCATAACTTCACCATCAACACAACAGCCTCAAGTATCTCAACACTAAAGAATAACTTCCCCATTAAGAAACTGACCCAAATATCACGGCACTAAATCATAACTTCCCCATCCTCATAAAAGTCTCAAGTATCACAGCACTAAATCATAACTTCCCAATCAACACAACAGAATCACGTATCTCAACACTAAAGAATAACTTCCCCATTAAGAAACTGACCCAGATATCACAGCACTAAATCATAACTTCCCCATCAACAAACTGACCCAGATATCACAGCACTAAATCATAACTTCCACATCTACACAAGAGTTTCAAGTATCACAGCACTAAATCATAACTTCCCCATTAACGCAACAGCTTCAAGTATCACAGCACTAAATGATAACTTCCTCGTCAACACAAAAGCCTCACGTATCACAGCACTGATTCATAGCTTCCGCATGAACAAACTGACGCAGATATCACAGAACTAAATCATAACGTCCCATCGACAAACTGACCCAGTTATCACAGCACGAAATCATAACTTTCCCATCAACACAACAGTCTCAAGTATCACAGCACTAAATCATAACTTCCCCAACAACACAACAGCCTCAAGTATCACAGCACTAAATCATAACTTCCCCATCAACACAACAGCCTCAAGTATCACAGCACTAAATCATAACTTCCCCATCAACACAACAGCCTCAAGTATCACAGCACTAAATCATAACTTCCCCATCAACACAACAGCCTCAAGCATTACTACACTAAATCTTAACTTCCCCATCCTTATAAGAGTCTCAAGTATCACAGCACTAAATCGTAACTTCCCTATTAACAAACTGACCAAGATATCACAGCACTAAATCATACCTTCACCGTCCTCATCTGAGTCTCAAGTATCACAACACTAAATCATAACTTCCACAACAACACAACAGCCTCAAGTATCACAGCACTAAATCATAACTTCCCCATCAACACACTGACCCAGATATCACAGCACTAAATCATAACTTCCCCATCAACACAAAAGCCTCAAGCATCACAGCACTAAATCAGAACTGCCCCATCAACACACTGACCCAGATATCACAGCACTAAATCATAACTTCCCCATCTTCCAGCACTAAATCAGAACTACCCCCATCAACACACTGACATAAGCAGTCCCCATCAAGTATTACAGCACTAAATCATAAGATCCCCATCAACACAGCAGCCTCACGTAGGACAGCACTAAATCATAACTTCCCCATGAACACAACAGCCTCACGTATCACAGCACTAAATCATAACTTCCTTATAAACACAACAGCCTCAAGTATCACAGCACTAAATCATAACTTCACCATCAACAAACTGACCCAGACATCACAGCACTAAATCATAGCTTCCCCATCCTCATAAGAGTCTCAAGTATCACAGCACTTAATCATCAAAACAACAGCCTAACTTCCCCTAAATCCCTTCACATCAACAGAACAGCCCCAAGAATATCAGCACTAAATCATAACTTCTCCATCAACACAACAGGCTCAAGAATTACACAGCACTAAATCATAACTAACCAATCAACACAACTGGCTCAAGTATCACAGCACTAAATCATAACTGCCCCATCAACAAACTGACCCAGATATCACAGCACTAAATCATAACTTTCCCAACAACACAACTATCTCAGGTATCACAACAATAAATCATAACTTCCCCATCCTCATAACAGTCTCAAGTATCACAGCACTAAATCGTAACTTCCCTATTAACAAACTGACCAAGATATCACAGCACTTAATCATAGCTTCACCGTCCTCATCTGAGTCTCAAGTATCACAACACTAAATCATAACTTCCCCAACAACACAACAGCCTCAAGTATCACAGCACTAAATCATAACTTCCCCTTCAACACAACAGTCGCAAGTATCACAACATTAAATCATAAATTCTCCATCAGGACAACAGCCTCAAGTATCACAGCACTAAATCGTAACATGCCGATAAAACAAACTGACCCAGATATCGCAGCATTAAATCATAACTTACCTATTCTCATAAGAGTGTCAAGTATCACAGGACTAAATTGAAACTTCGCCATCAACACAACAGCCTCAAGTATCACAGCACTAAATCATAACTTCAACATACTCATGAGAGTCTCAAGTATCACAGCACTAAATCATAACTTTCCCCTCAACACAACAGCCTCAAGTATCACAGCACCAAATCATAACTTTCCCATCAACACAACAGCCTCAAGTATCACAGCACTAAATCATAACTTCCCCATCAACACAACAGCCTCAAGTATCACAGCACTAAATCATAACTTCCCCATCAACACAACACAACAGGCCTCAAGTATCACAGCACTACATCACTAAATCCTAACTTCCCCATCAACACAACAGCCTCAAGTATCACAGCACTAAATCATAACTTCCCCATCTACACAACAGCCTCAAGTATCACAGCACTAAATCATAACTTCCCCATCAACACAACAGCCTCAAGTATCACAGCACTAAATCATAACTTCCCCATCAACACAACAGCCTCAAGTATCACAGCACTAAATCATTAACTTCCCCATCAACAGAACAGCCTCAAGAATATCAGCACTAAATCATAACTTCTCCATCAACACAACAGGCTCAAGAATTACACAGCACTAAATCATAACTAACCAATCAACACTACTGGCTCAAGTATCACAGCACTAAATCATAACTTCCCCATCAACACATCAGCCTCAAGTATCACAGCACTAAATCATAACTGCCCCATCAACAAAATGACCCAGATATCACAGCACTAAATTATAAATTCCCCATCCAAAAACTGACCAATATCCCACTGCACCAAATATCACAGCACTAAATCATAGCTTCCCCATCAACAAAGAGTGACAAACTTATATATCACAGCACTAAATCATAGCTGCCCCATCAACAAAGTGACCCAGATGTTACAGCACTAAATCATAACTTCCCCATTAACAAACTGACCCAGATATTAAAGCAATAAATCATAACTTCCCCATCAACACAACAGCCTCAAGTATCACAGCACTAAATCAAAACTTCCCCATCAACAAACTGACCCAAATATCACAGCACTAAATCATAACTTCCCATTCCTCATAAAAGTCTCAAGTATCACAACACTAAATCATAACTTCCCCATCAACACAACAGTCTCAAGTATTAAAACACTAAATCTTAACTTCCCCATCCTCATAAGAGTCTCAAGTATCACAGCACTAAATCAAAACTTCCCCATCAACACAACAGCACCAAGTATCACAGCACTAAATCATAACTTCCCCATCAACAAACTGACCAGATATCACAGCACTAAATCATAACTTCCCCATCAACACAAAACTATCTCTCAGGTATCACAGCACTAAATCATAACTTCCCAATCAACACAACACAGCCTCAATGTATCACAGCACTAAATCATAACTTCCCATCAACACAACTAAATCGTAACTAAATCATAACTTCCCCATTAACAAACTGACCAAAAGTATCACAGCACTAAATCATAACTTCACCATCAACACATCTGGGTCTCAAGTATCACAGCACTAAATCATAACTTCCCCATTAACAAACTGCCTCAAAGATATCACAGGCACTAAATCATAACTTCCTCCAACAACACAACAGCCTCAAGCATCACAGCACGAAATCATAACTTCCAACTGGCCTCAGTNACAAAAGTCTAAGGTATCTCAAGACTGAATGTTAACTTCACCATCAACACAACAGCCTCACGTATCACAGCACTAAATCATAACTTCCCCATCAACACAACAGCCTCAAGTATCACAGCACTAAATCATAACTTCCCCATCAACACAACAGCCTCAAGTATCACAGCAATAAATCAGAACTTCCCCATCAACACAACAGCCTCAAGTATCACAGCACTAAATCATAACTTCCCAACAACACAACAGCCTCAAGTATCACAGCACTAAATCATAACTTCCACATCAACAAACTGACCCAGACATCACAGCACTAAATCTTAACTTCCCCATCCTCATAAGAGTCTCAAGTATCACAGCACTTAATCATAACTTCCGATCAAAAAAACAGCCTCAAGTATCACAGCACTAAATCATAACTTCCCCATCAACACAACAGCCTCAAGTATCACAGCACTAGATCATAACTGCCCCATCTTCAAACTGACCCAGATATCACAGCACTAATTCATAACTTTCCCAACAACACAACTATCTCAGGTATCACAGCAATAAATCTTAACTTCCCCATCAACACAACAGCCTCAAGTATCACAGCACTAAATCATAACTGCCCCATCTTCAAACTGACCCAGATATCACAGCACTAATTCATAACGTTCCCAACAACACAACTATCTCAGGTATCACAGCACTAAATCATAACTTCCCCATCCTCATAACAGTCTCAAGTATTACAAAACTAAATCATAACTTCCCCATCAACACAACAGCCTCAAGTATCACAGCATCATAAATCATAATCTCCTATTAACAAACAGACCAAGATATCACAGCACTAAATCATAACTTCCCCATCAACACATCTGAGTCTCAAATATCACAGCACTAAATCATAAAACTTCCATCAACACAACAGCCTCCAAGTATCACAGCACTAAATCATAACTTCCCCATCAACACAACAGCTCTCAAGTATCAACACTAAATCATAACTTCCCATCAAATCTTATCACAGCACTCCCCATAACTTCCCATTAACAAGCTGACTCAAGATATCACAGCAATAAATCATAACTTCCCCATCAACACAACAGCCTCAAGTATCACAGCACTAAATCATAACTTCCCCATCAACACAACAGCCTCAAGTATTACTACACTAAATCTTAACTTCCCCATCCCCATAAGAGTCTCAAGTATCACAGCACTTTATCGTAACTTCCCCATCAACACACTGACCCAGATATCACAGCACTAAATCATAACTTCCCCATCAACACAAAAGCCTCAAGCATCACAGCACTAAATCAGAACTGCCCCATCAACACACTGACCCAGATATCACAGCACTAAATCATAGCTTCCCCATCCGCATAAGAGTCTCAAGTATTACAGCACTAAATCATAAGATCCCCATCAACACAGCAGCCTCACGTAGGACAGCACTAAATCATAACTTCCCCATGAACACAACAGCCTCACGTATCACGGCACTAAATCATAACTTCATTATAAACACAACAGCCTCAAGTATCACAGCACTAAATCATAACTTCCGATCAAAACAACAGCCTCAAGTATCACAGCCCTAAATCATAACTTCCCCATCAACACGAGAGCCTCATGTATCACAGCACTATATCATAACTTCCCCATCAACAGAACAGCCTCAAGAATATCAGCACTAAATCATAACTTATCCATCAACACAACAGGCTCAAGAATTACACAGAACTAAATCATAACTAACCAATCAACACAACTGGCTCAAGTATCACAGCACTAAATCATAACTTCCCCATCAACACATCAGCCTCAAGTATCACAGCACTAAATCATAACTGCCCCATCAACAAACTGACCCAGATATCGCAGCACTAAATCATAACTTTCCCAACAACACAACTATCTCAGGTATCACAACAATAAATCATAACTTCCCCATCCTCATAACAGTCTCAAGTATTACAGAACTAAATCATAACTTCCCCATCAACACAACAGCCTCAAGTATCACAGCAGTAAATCGTAACTTCCCTATTAACAAACTGACCAAGATATCACAGCACTAAATCATAGCTTCACCGTCCTCAGCTGAGTCTCAAGTATCACAACACTAAATCATAACTTCCCCAACAACACAACAGCCTCAAGTATCACAGCACTAAATCATAACTTCCCCATCAACACAACAGCCTCAAGTATCACAGCACTAAATCATAACTTCCCCATCAACACAGCAGCCTCAAGTATCACAGCACTAAATCATAACTTCCCCATCAACACAACAGCCTCAAGTATTACTACACTAAATCTTAACTTCCCCATCCTCATAGGAGTCTCAAGTATCACAGCACTAAATCGTAACTTCCCTATTAACAAACTGACCAAGATATCACAGCACTAAACCATAGCTTCACCGTCCTCCTCTGAGTCTCAAGTATCACAACACTAAATCATAACTTCCCCAACAACACAACAGCCTCAAGTATCACAGCACTAAATCATAACTTCCCCATCAACACAAAAGCTTCACGTATCTCAACACTAAATCATAACTTCCCCATCAACACAACAGCCTCAAGCATCACAGCACTAAATCATAACTGCCCCATCAACACACTGACCCAGATATCACAGCACTAAATCATAACTTCCCCATCAACACAACAGCCTCAAGCATCACAGCACTAAATCAGAACTTCCCCATCAACACACTGACCCAAATATCACAGCACTAAATCATAGCTTCCCCATCCGCATAAGAGTCTCAAGTATTACAGCACTAAATCATAAGATCCCCATCAACACAGCAGCCTCACGTAGGACAGCACTAAATCATAACTTCCCCATGAACACAACAGCCTCACGTATCACAGCACTAAATCATAACTTCCTCATAAACACAACAGCCTCAAGTATCACAGCACCAAATCATAACTTCACCATCAAGAAACTGACCCAAATATCACAGCACTATATCATAACTTCCCCATCCTCATAAGAGTGTCAAATATGACAGCACTAAATCAAAACTTCCAAATCAACGCAACAACCTCAAGTATCACAGCACTAAATCATAACTTTCCGATGAAACAAACTGACCCAGATATCACAGCACTAAATCATAACTTCCCCAACAACACAACAGCCTCAAGTATCACAGCACTAAATCATAACTTCCCCTTCAACACAACAGTCTCAAGTATCACAGCACTAAATCATAAATTTTCCATCAACACAACAGTCTAAAGTATCACAGCACTAAATCATAACTTCAACATACTCATCTGAGTCTCAAGTATTACAGCACTAACTCGTAACATGCCGATAAAACAAACTGACCCAGATATCAACAGCATTAAATCATAACTTAAATCATATTCTCCATAACAATGTCTTAGTATCACAGGACTAAATTGAAACTTCCCCATCAACAAAACAGCCTCCCCTCAACATAACATATCACAGCAATAAATCATAACTTCCCCAACAACACAACAGCCTCAAGTATCACAGCACTAAATCATAACTTCAACATACTCATGAGAGTCTCAAGTACCACAGCACTAAATCATAACTTCCCCATCAACACAACAGCCTCAAGTATCACAGCACCAAATCATAACTTCCCCATCAACACAACAGCCTCACTTATAACAGCAATAAATCATAACTTTCCCAACAACACAACAGCCTCAAGTATCACAGCACTAAATCATAACTTTCCCAACAACACAACAGCCTCAAGTATCACAGCACTAAATCATAATTTCCCCATATACACAACAGCCTCAAGTATCACAGCACTAAATCATAACTTCCCCATCAACACAACAGCCTCAAGTATCACAGCACTAAATCATAACTTTCCCATCAACACAACAGCCTCAAGTATCACAGCACTAAATCATAACTTCCCCATCACAACAGCCTCAAGTATCACAGCACTAAATCATAATTTCCCCATCTACACAACAGCCTCAAGTATCACAGCACTATATCATTACTTCCCCATCAACAGAACAGCCTCAAGAATATCAGCACTAAATCATAACTTCTCCATCAACACAACAGGCTCAAGAATTACACAGCACTAAATCATAACTAACCAATCAACACTACTGGCTCAAGTATCACAGCACTAAATCATAACTTCCCCATCAACACATCAGCCTCAAGTATCACAGCACTAAATCATAACTGCCCCATCAACAAAATGACCCAGATATCACAGCACTAAATCATAACTTGCCCATTAACAAACTGACCCAGATATCACAGCACTAAATTATAAATTCCCCATCCAAAAACTGACCAATATATCACAGCACTAAATCATAGCTGTCCCATCAACAAAGTGACCCAGATGTTACAGCACTAAATCATAACTTCCCCATTAACAAACTGACCCAGATATCAAAGCAATAAATCACAACTTCCCCATCAACACAACAGCCTCAAGTATCACAGCCCTAAATCAAAACTTCCCCATTAACAAACTGACCCAAATATCACAGCACTAAATCATAACTTCCCCATCCTCATAACAGTCTAACGTATGACCGCACTAAATCATAACTTCCCCATCAACACAACAACCTCAAGTATCACGGCACTAAATCGTATCTTTCGAATGAACAAACAGACCCAGATATCACAGCACTAAATCATAACTTCCCCATTATGATAAAAGTCTCAAGTATCACAACACTAAATCATAACTTTCCCATCAACACAGCAGCCTCAAGTATTACAACACTATATCTTAACTTCCCCATCCTCATAAGAGTCTCAAGTATCACAGCACTAAATCATAACTTCACCATCAACACAACAGCCTTAAGTATCACAGCACTAAATCATAACTGCCCCATCTTCAAACTGACCCAGATATCACAGCACTAAATCATAACTTCCCCAACAACACAACTATCTTAGGTATCACAACAATAAATCATAACTTCCCCATCCTCATAACAGTCTCAAATATTACAGAACTAAATCATAACTTCCCCATCAACACAACAGCCTCAAGTATCACAGCAGTAAATCGTAACTTCCCTATTAACAAACAGACCAAGATATCACAGCACTAAATCATAGCTTCACCGTCCTCATCTGAGTCTCAAGTATAACAACACTAAATCATAACTTCCCCAACAACACAACAGCCTCAAGCATCACAGCACGAAATCATAACTTCCCAACAACACAACAGTCTAAGGTATCTCAACACTGAATCATAACTCCACCATCAACACAACAGCCTCAAGCATCACAGCACTAAATCATAACTTCCCAACAACACAACAGCCTCAAGTATCACAGCACTAAATCAAAACTTCCCCATCAACACACTGACCCAGATATCTCAGAACTAAATCATAGCTTCCCCATCCTCATAAGAGTTTCAAGTATTACAGCACTAAATCATAAGATCCCCGTCAAAACAGCAGCCTCAAGTATCACAGCTCTAAGTCATAACTTCCCCATCAACACAACAGCCTCACGTATCACAGCACTAAATCAAAACTTCCCCATCAACACAACAGCCTCAAGTATCACAACATTAAGTCATAACTTCCCCATCAGGACAACAGCCTCAGGTATCACAGCACTAAATCATAACTTTCCGATGAAACAAACTGACCCAGATATCACAGCACTAAATCATAACCTCCCCATTCACATAAGAGTGTCAAGTATCACAGCACTAAATCATAACTTCCCCATCAACACAACAGCCTCAAGTATCACAGCACTAAATCATAATTTCCTCATCTACCAAAACAGCCTCAAGTATCACAGCACTAAATCATAACTTCCACATCAACACAACAGCCTCAGAAGTATCACAAATCACTAAATCATAACTTTTCCTAAATCATAACAACACAACAGCCTCAAGTATCACAGCACTAAATCATATCACTTCCTAAATCAACACAAACAGCCTCCAGTATCACAGCACTAAATCATAACTTCCCCATCAACACAACAGTTACTCAAAGTATCACAGCACTAAATCATAACTTCCACATCAACACAACAGCACCTCAAACTATCACAGCACTAAATCATAACATAACCCCAACAAACACAGTCTCAAGTATCACAGCACTAAATCATAACTTCCCCATCAACACAACAGCCTCAAGTATCACAGCACTAAATCATAACTTAACAAATATCATCGCATCTAAATCATAACTTCGGCTATCAATACAACAGCCTCAAGTATGACAGTACTATGTCATCTTTTCATAACTTCCCCATCAACACAACAGCCTCAAGTATCACGGCACTAAATCATAACTTCCCCATCAACAAACTGACCCAGATATAACAGCACTAAATCATAACATCCCATCAACACAACAGCCTCAAGTATCACAGAACTAAATCATAACTTCCCCATCAACAAACTGACCAAGATATCTCGGCATTAAATAATAACTTCCCAAACAACAAACTGACCCAGATATCACAGCACTAAATCATAACTTCCCCATCAACACAACAGCCTCAAGTATCACAGCACTAAATCATAACTTTCCGATGGAACAAACTGACCCAGATATCACAGCACAAAATCATAACTTCACCATCAACACAACAGCCTCAAGTATCACAGCACTAAATCATAACTTCCCCATCA
This sequence comes from Haliotis rubra, assembly GCF_003918875.1. Lineage (NCBI taxonomy): Eukaryota > Metazoa > Mollusca > Gastropoda > Lepetellida > Haliotidae > Haliotis > Haliotis rubra. The sequence continues at coordinate 29,801 of NW_025765587.1, read as the reverse complement.
ACACAACAGCCTCAAGTATCACAGCACTAAATCATAACTTCCTCAACAACACAACAGCCTCAAGCATTAAAGCACTAAATCATAACATCCCCATCAACACAACAGCCTCAAGTATCACAGCACTAAATCATAACTTTCCCAACAACACAACAGCCTCAAGTATCACAGCACTAAATCATAACTTCCCCATCTAACACAACTGACCTCAAGTATCACAGCACTAAATCATAACTTCCCCATCCAACACAACAGTCTCAAGTATCACAGCACTAAATCCTAACTTCCCCATCAACAAACTGGACCCAGATATCAACAGCAGTAAATCATAACTTCCCCATCAACAAACTACACCCAATATCACAGCACTAAATCATAACTTCCCCATCTCAAACTGACCCAGATATCACAGCACTAAATCATAACTTCCCCATCAACACAACAGCCTCAAGTATCACAGCACTAAATCATAACTTCCCCATCAACACAACATCTCAAGTATCACAGCACTAAATCATAACTTCCCCATCAACACAACAGCCTCAAGTATCACAGCACTAAATCATAACTTCCCCATCAACAAACTGACCCAGATATCACAGCACTAAATCACAACATCCCATCAACACAACAGTCGCAAGTATCACAACATTAAATCATAAATTCCCCATCAGGACAACAGCCTCACGTATCACAGCACTAAATCATAACTTTGCGAGGAAACAAACTGACCCAGATATCACAGCACTAAATCATAACTTCCCAATTCTCATGAGGGTCAAGTATCACAGCACTAAATCATAACTTCCCCATCAACGAAAAGCCTCAAGTATCATCACAGCACTAAATCATATCTTCCCCATTAACACAACAGCCAGAAGTATTACAGCATTAAATCATAACTTCCTCATCAACACAACAGCCTCAAGTATCACAACATTGAAAGATAATTTCCCCATCTACACAACAGCATCAAGTATCACAACACTAAATCATAACTTCACCATCAACACAACAGCCTCAAGTATCACAACAGCATTAAATGATAATTTCCACGTTAAGACAACAGTCTGAATTATCACAGCACAAAATCATTCCTTCCCCATCAACACAACAGCCTTAAGAATCTCACCACTAAAACATAACTTCCCCATCGACACAACAGCCTCATGTATCACAGCACTAAATCATAACTTCCCCATCAACAAACTGACCCAGATATCACAGCACTAAATCATAACTTCCCCATCAACACAACAGTCTAAAGTATCTCAACATTAAATCATAACTTCCCCATCAACACAACAGCCTCACGTATCACAGCACTAAATCATAACTTCCCCATCAACAAACTCACCCACATATCACAGCATTAAATAATAACTTCCCCATCAACAAACTGACCAAGATATCACAGCACTAAATCATAACTTCCCCAACAACACAACAGCCTCACGTACCACAGCATTTAATCATAACTTCACCATCAACACCACAGCCTCACTTATCACAGCACTAATCATAACTTCCCCATCAACACAACAGCCTCACTTATAACAGCACTAAATCATAAATTCACCATCAACACAAGAGTCTCAAGTATCACAGCACTAAATCCTAACTTCCCCATCAACAAAATGACCCAGATATAACAGCACTAAATCATAACATCCCATCAACACAACAGCCTCAAGTATCACAGAACTAAATCATAACTTCCCCATCAACAAACTGACCAAGATATCTCGGCACTTAAATAATAACTTCCCAAACAACAAACTGACCCAGATATCACAGCACTAAATCATAACTTCCCCATCAACACAACAGCCTCAAGTATCACAGCACTAAATCATAACTTTCCGATGGAACAAACTGACCCAGATATCACAGCACAAAATCATAACTTCACCATCAACACAACAGCCTCAAGTATCACAGCACTAAATCATAACTTCCCCATCAACACAACAGCCTCAAGTATCACAGCACTAAATCATAACTTCCTCAACAACACAACAGCCTCAAGCATTAAAGCACTAAATCATAACATCCCCATCAACACAACAGCCTCAAGTATCACAGCACTTAATCATAACTTTCCCAACAACACAACAGCCTCAAGTATCACAGCACTAAATCATAACTTCCCCATCTACACAACAACCTCAAGTATCACAGCACTAAATCATAACGTCCCATCAACACAACAGTCGCAAGTATCACCTCACTAAATCCTAACTTCCCCATCAACAAACTGACCCAGATATCACAGCAGTAAATCATAACTTCCCCATCAACACATAACTCTCAAGTATCACAGCAATAAATCCTAACTTCCCCATCAACAAACTGACCCAGATATAACAGCACTAAATCATAACATCCCATCAACACAACAGTCTGAATTATCACAGCACTAAATCATACCTTCCCCATCAACACAACATCCTCAAGAATCTCACAACTAAATCATAACTTCCCGATCAACACAACAGCCTCATGTATCACAGCACTAAATCATAACTTCCCCATCAACAAACTGACCCAGATATCACAGCACTAAATCACAACATCCCATCAACACAACAGTCGCAAGTATCACAACATTAAATCATAAATTCCCCATCAGGACAACAGCCTCACGTATCACAGCACTAAATCATAACTTTGCGAGGAAACAAACTGACCCAGATATCACAGCACTAAATCATAACTTCCCAATTCTCATGAGGGTCAAGTATCACAGCACTAAATCATAACTTCCCCATCAACGAAAAAGCCTCAAGTATCACAGCACTAAATCATATCTTCCCCATTAACACAACAGCCAGAAGTATTACAGCATTAAATCATAACTTCCTCATCAACACAACAGCCTCAAGTATCACAACATTGAAAGATAATTTCCCCATCTACACAACAGCATCAAGTATCACAACATTAAATCATAACTTCACCATCAACACAACAGCCTCAAGTATCATGACAACATTAAATGATAATTATCCACGTTAAGACAACAGTCTGAATTATCACAGCACAAAATCATTCCTTCCCATCAACACAACAGCCTTAAGAATCTCACCACTAAAACATAACTTCCCCATCGACACAACAGCCTCATGTATCACAGCACTAAATCATAACTTCCCCATCAACAAACTGACCCAGATATCACAGCACTAAATCATAACATCCCATCAACACAACAGTCGCAAGTATCTCAACATTAAATCATAAATTCCCCATCAGGACAACAGCCTCACGTATCACAGCACTAAATCATAACTTCCCCATCAACAAACTCACCCACATATCACAGCATTAAATAATAACTTCCCCATCAACAAACTGACCAAGATATCACAGCACTAAATCATAACTTCCCCAACAACACAACAGCCTCAAATTCTATCCATGACAATACCACAGCATTTAATCATAACTTCACCATCAACACCACAGCCTCACTTATCACAGCACTAATCATAACTTCCCCATCAACACAACAGCCTCACTTATAACAGCACTAAATCATAAATTCACCATCAACACAAGAGTCTCAAGTATCACAGCACTAAATCCTAACTTCCCCATCAACAAAATGACCCAGATATAACAGCACTAAATCATAACTTCCCAACAACACAACAGCCTCAAGTATCACAGCACTAAATCATAACTTCCCCATCAACACAACAGCCTCAAGTATCACAGCACTAAATCATAACTTCCCCATGGAACAAACTGACCCAGATATCACAGCACTAAATCATATTCCCCATCAACACAACAGCCTCAAGTATCACAGCATAAATCATAACTTCCCCATCAACAAACTGACCAAGATATCACAGCACTAAATCATAACTTCCCAAACAACAACGGCCTGACCTCAGCACTATCACAGCACTAAATCATAACTTCCCCATCAACACAACAGGCCTCAGAGTATCACAGCACTAAATCATAACTTCCCCATCAACACAACAGCCTCAAGTATCACAGCACTAAATCATAACTTCCCATCAACACAACAGCCTCAAGTATCACAGCACTAAATCATAACTTCCAGTCAACAACACAACAGCCTCAAGCATATCATCAGCACTAAATCATAACTTCCCCATCAACACAACAGCCTCAAGTATCACAGCAGCACTAAATCCTAACTTCCCATCAACACAACGGTCTCAAGTATCACAGCACTAAATCATATCTTCCCATCACAGCAGTAAATCATCAACACATCTCTCAAGTATCACAGCACTAAATCCTAACTTCCCATCAACACACTGACAGATATAACAGCACTAAATCATAACATATCCAGCACTAAATCATAACTCTCACCCCATCAACAAACTGACCCAGATATCACAGCACTAAATCACAACATCCCATCAACACAACAGTCGCAAGTATCACAACATCCATAAATCATAAATTCCCCATCAGGACAACAGCCTCACGTATCACAGCACTAAATCATAACTTTGCGAGGAAACAAACTGACCCAGATATCACAGCACTAAATCATAACTTCCCAATTCTCATGAGGGTCAAGTATCACAGCACTAAATCATAACTTCCCCATCAACGAAAAAGCCTCAAGTATCACAGCACTAAATCATATCTTCCCCATTAACACAACAGCCAGAAGTATTACAGCATTAAATCATAACTTCCTCATCAACACAACAGCCTCAAGTATCACAACATTGAAAGATAATTTCCCCATCTACACAACAGCATCAAGTATCACAACATTAAATCATAACTTCACCATCAACACAACAGCCTCAAGTATCACAACATTAAATGATAATTTCCACGTTAAGACAACAGTCTGAATTATCACAGCACAAAATCATTCCTTCCCCATCAACACAACAGCCTTAAGAATCTCACCACTAAAACATAACTTCCCCATCGACACAACAGCCTCATGTATCACAGCACTAAATCATAACTTCCCCATCAACAAACTGACCCAGATATCACAGCACTAAATCATAACATCCCATCAACACAACAGTCGCAAGTATCTCAACATTAAATCATAAATTCCCCATCAGGACAACAGCCTCACGTATCACAGCACTAAATCATAACTTCCCCATCAACAAACTCACCCACATATCACAGCATTAAATAATAACTTCCCCATCAACAAACTGACCAAGATATCACAGCACTAAATCATAACTTCCCCTCAACACAACAGCCTCACGTACCACAGCATTTAATCATAACTTCACCATCAACACCACAGCCTCACTTATCACAGCACTAATCATAACTTCCCCATCAACACAACAGCCTCACTTATAACAGCACTAAATCATAAATTCACCATCAACACAAGAGTCTCAAGTATCACAGCACTCAATCCTAACTTCCCCATCAACAAAATGACCCAGATATAACAGCACTAAATCATAACATCCCCATCAGGACAACAGCCTCAGGTATCGCAGCACTAAATCAAAACTTCCCCATCAACAAACTGACCCAAATATCACAGCACTAAATCGTAACTTCCCCATCCTCATAATAGTGTCAAGTATCACAGCACTAAATCATAACTTCCCCATCAAAACAACAGCCTCAAGTATCACAGTACTAAGTCATAACTTTCCGATGAAACAAACTGACCCAGATATCACAGCACTAAATTATACCTTCCCCATCAACACAAAAGCCTCAAGTATCAAGCACTAAATCATATCTTCCCCATTAACACAACAGCCAGAAGTATCACAGCATTAAATGAAAATTTCCACGTTAACACAACAGTCTGAATTATCACAGCACTAAATTATACCTTCCCCATCAACACAACAGCCTCAAGAATCTCACCACTAAAACATAACTTCCCCATCAACAATCTGACCCAGATATCACCTCATTACATCATAACTTCCCCAACAACACAACAGCCTCACTTATCGCAACACTAAATCATACCTTCCCCATCAACACAATAGCCTCACGTATCACAGCACTAAATCATAACTACCGAATCAACACAAGAGCCTCAAGTATCTCAACACTAAATCATAACTTCCCCATCATGTCTGCATCTATCTATTGTTACTGGTGGATAAGTGTCTGTATATACCTATTGTAACTTATGTATTAGGGTTTGTATATACCTATTGTTGCTGTAGGATCAGTGTCTGTATATATTTATTGTAACTGGTGAATCAGTGTCTGTATATATCTATTGTTACTGGTGGATTAGTGTCTGTATATATCTATTGTAACTGGTGAATCAGTGTATGTATATATCTATTGTAACTGGTGGATCAGTGTGTATCTATTGTATATCATCTGTATTCTATTGTTACTGGTGAATCAGTGTCTGTATATATCTATTGTAACTGATGAATCAGTGTCTGTATATATCTATTCTTACTTCTTCATCACTGTGTGTATCTATCTATTGTTACCGGGCGGGATCAGTGTCTTTATATACCTATAGTAACTGGTGCATCAGTGTCTGTATATATCTATTGTAACTGGTGGATCAGAGTCTGTACATATCTATTGTAACTGGTGGATCAGTGTCTGTGTATATCTATTGTAACTAGAGGATGAGTGTTGGTATATATCAGTAACTGGTGGATCAATGTTTCTATATATCTATTGCAACTAGTTGATGAATGTCTGTATATATCTATTGTAACTGGTGAATCAATGTCTGTATATATCTATTATAACTGATGGACCAATGTCTGTATATATCTATTGTTACTGCTGGATCAATGTCTGTATATATCTATTGTAACTGGTGCATCAGTGTCTGTATGTATCTATTGTTACTGCTGGATCCAAGTCTGTATATATCTATTGTAACTAGTGCATCAGTGTCTGTATGTATCTATTGTTACTGCTGGATCCAAGTCTGTATATATCTATTGTAACTAGTGCATCAGTGTCTCTATATATCTATTGTTACTGATGGATTAATGTCTGTATATATCTTTTGTAACTGATGGATCAATGTCTGTATATATCTATTGTAACTGGTGAATCAGTGTCTGTATATATCTATTGTTACTGGTGAATCAGTGACTGTATATATCTATTGTAACTGATGAATCAGTGTCTGTATATATCTATTGTAACTAGAAGATCAGTGTCTGTATATATCTATTGAAACTGGTGGATCAATGTCTGTATATATCTATTCTTACTTCTTCATCACTGTGTGTATATATCTATTGTTACCGGGGGATCAGTGTCTTTATATACCTATAGTAACTGGTGCATCAGTGTCTGTACATATCTATTGTAACTGGTGGATTAGAGTCTGTATTTATCTATTGTAACTGGTGGATCAGTGTCTGTGTATATCTATTGTAACTAGAGGATGAGTGTTGGTATATATCAGTTGTAACTAGTGCATCAATGTTTCTATATATCTATTGCAACTAGTTGATGAATGTCTGTATATATCAATTGTAACTGGTGAATTAGTGTATGTATATATCTAGTGTAACTGGTGAATCTGTGACTGTATATATCAATTGTAACTGGTGTTTCAATGTCTGAATATATCTATTATAACTGATAGATCAATGTCTGTATATATCTATTATAACTGATGGATCATTGTCTGTATATATCTATTGTTACTGCTGGATCCAAGTCTGTATATATCTATTGTAACTGGTGAATCAGTGTATGTATATATCTAGTGTAACTGGAGGATCAGTGTATGTATATATCTATTGTAACTGGTGAATCAGAGTATGTATATATCTAGTGTAACTGGTGAATCAGTGTCCGTATATATCTATTGTAACTGATGGATCAATGTCTGAATATATCTAGTGTAACTGGTGGATCGGTGTCTGTATATATCTATTGCTACTTGTGTATTAGGGTCTGTATATATCTATTGTTACTGGTTGATCAGTGTCTGTATATATTAGTTGTAACTGGTGGATCAGTGTTTGTATATATCTAGTGTAACTGGTGGATCAGTGTCTGTATATATCTATTGTTTCTTGTGTAATAGGGTCTGTATATATCTATTGTTACTGGTGGATCAGTGTCTGTATATATCCATTGTAACTGGTGGATCAATGTCTGTATATATCTATTACTGCTGGATCCAACTATTGTTACTGCTGGATCCAAGTCTGTACATATCTATTGTAACTGGTGAATCAGTGTATGTATATATCTATTGTAACTAGTGGATCAGTGTCTGTATATATCTAGTGTAAATGGTGGATCAGTGTCTGTATATATCTATTGTTACTTGTGTATTAGGGTCTGTATATATCTATTCTTACTGGTGGATCAATGTCTGTATATATCTATTGTAACTGGTGGATCAGTGTCTGTATATATCTATTGTTACTGGTGGATCAGTGTCTGTATATATCTATTGTTACTGCTGGATCCAAGTCTGTATATATCTATTGTAACTGGTGAATCAGTGTATGTATATATCTATTGTAACTGGTGGATCAGTGTATGTATATATCTATTGTAACTGGTGGATCAGAGTCTGTATATATCTATTGTAACTGGTGGATCAGTGTCTGTATATCTTTTGTAACTGACGGATCAATGTCTGAATACATCTATTGTAACTGGTGAATCAGTGTATGATATATATCTATTGTAACTGTATATATCTATGTGATCAGTGTCTGTATATATCTATTGTTACTGGTTGATCAGTGTCTGTATATATTAGTTGTAACTGGTGGATCAGTGTTTGTATATATCTAGTGTAACTGGTGGATCGGTGTCTTTGTATATCTATTGTATCTAGTTGATCAGTGTCTGTATATATCAATTGTGACTGGTGGATCAATGTCTGCACATATCTATTGTAACTGGTGGATCAGTGTATGTATATATCATTTGCTGCTTGTGTATTAGGGTCTGTATATATCTATTGTAACTGCTGGATCAGTGTCTGTATATATCTAGTGTAACTGTTGGATCAGTGTATGTATATATCTTTTGCTACTTGTGTATTAGGGTCTGTATATATCTATTCTTACTGGAGGATCAATGTCTGTATATATCTATTGTAACTGGTGGATCAGTGTCTGTATATATCTATTGTTACTGGTGGATCAGTGTCTGTATATATCTATTGTAACTGGTTGATCAATGTCTGTATATATCTATTGTAACTGGTGGATCAGTGTCTGTATATATCTATTGTTACTGGTGGATCAGTGTCTGTATATATCTATTGTTACTGGTGAATCAATGTCCGTATATATCTATTATAACAGATGGATCAATGTCTGTATATATCTATTGTTACTGCTGGATCCAAGTCTGTATATATCAATTGTAACTGGTGATTGAGGGTCTGAATATATCTAATGTAACTGGTGTATCTGAGTATGTATATATCTATTGTAACTGGTGATTCAGGATCTGTATATATCTATTGTTACTGAAGGATCAGTGTCTGTATATATCTATTGTTACTGGTGAATCAGTGTCTGTATATATCTATTGTAACTGGTGGATGAGTGTCTGTATATATCTATTGTTACTTGTGTATTAGGGTCTGTATATATCTATTGTTACTGGTGGATCAGTGTCTGTATATATCCTTTGTAACTAATGGATCAATGTCTGTATATATCTATTGTAACTGGAGAATCAGTGTCTCTATATATCTATTGTTACTTGTGTATAAGGGTCTGTATATATCTATTGTTACTGGTTGATCAATCTCTGTATCTACCTATTGTAGCTTGTGGATCAGTGTCTGTATATATATATTGTTACTGGTGAATCAGTGTCTGTATATATCTGGTGTAACTGGTCGATTAGTGTCTGTATATATCTATTGTTACTTGTGTATTAGGGTCTGTATATATCTATTGTTACTGGTAGATCAGTGTCAGTATATATTCTTTTTAACTAATGGATCAATGTCTGTATATATCTATTGTAACTGGAGAATCAGTGTCTCTATATATCTATTGTTACTTCTGTATTAGTGTCTGTATGTATCTATTGTTACTGCAGGATCAGTGTCTGTATATACCTATTGTTACTGGGGCATCAATGTCTGTATATATCTATTGTAACTAGTGGATCAGTGTCTGTATATATCTATTGTTACTGGTGGATCAGTGTCTGTATATATCTATTGTCTGTATATATATATCTATTAACTAGTGGAATCAGGGTCTGTATATATCTATTGTTACTGATGGATCAATGTCTGTATATATCTATTTTAACTGGTGGATATATCTTGTTATTTTGGTGGAATAGGGTCTGTATATATCTATTGTTACTGAAGGATCAATGTCTGTATATATCTATTTTAACTGGTGGAATAGTGTCTGTATATATCTATTGTAACTGTTGTATCAGGGTCTGTATATATCTATTGTAACTGGTGGATCAGTGTCTGTATATATCTATTGTAACTGTTGAATCAGTGTATGTATATATCTATTGTAACTGGATGATCAATGTCTGTATATATCTATTGTAACTGGTGGATCAGTGTCTGTATATATCTATTGTAACTGATGGATCAATGTCTGTATATACCTATTGTAACTCGTGGATCAGTGTCTGTATATATCTATTGTTACTGATGGATCAATGTCTGTTTATTCCTATTGTAACTGGGGGATCAATGTCTGTATATGTCTATTGTTACTCCTGGATCAGTGTCTGTATATCTATTGTTACTGCTGGATTGGGGTGTGTGTATATCTATTGTTACTGCTGGACTGGGGTCTGTGTATATCTATTGTATATATCTATTGTTATTGCTGGATTGGGGTCTGTGTATATCTATTGTTACTGCTGGATTAGGGTCTGTCTGTATCTATTGCTACTGGTGGATCAGTGTCTGTATATTTCTAATGTAACTGGTGGATCAGTGTCTGTATATATCTATTGTTACTTGTGGATCATTGTCTGTATATATCTATTGTTACTGGTGAATCAGTGTTTGTACATATCTATTGTTAATTGTGTATTAGTGTCTGTATATATCTATTGTAACTGGTGATTCACGGTCTGTATATATCTATTGTTACTAGAGGATCAGTGTCTGTACATATCTATTGTAACTGGAGGATCAGTGTCTGTACATATCTATTGTAACTTGAGAATCAGTGTCTGTACATATCTATTGTAACTGGAGAATCAGTGTCTGTATATATCTATTGTAACTGGTGGATCAATGTCTGTATATATCTATTGTAACTGGTAGATCAGTGTCTGTATATATCTGTTTTAACAGGTGGATCAATGTCTGTATATATGTATTGTAACTAGTGTATCAATGTCTGTATATATGTATTGTAACTGGTGGATCAGTGTCTGTATATATCTATTGTAACTGGTCGATCAATGTATGTATATATCTATTGTAACTGGTGGATCAGTGTCTGTATATACCTATTGTAACTGATGGATCAGTGTCTGTATATATCTATTGTAACTGGTAGATCAGTGTATGTATATATCTATTGTAACTAGTGGATCAGTGTCTGTATATATCTATTGTAACTAGTGGATCAATGTCTGTATATATCTATTGTAACTAGTGGATTAATGTCTGTATATATCTATTGTAACTAGTGGATTAATGTCTGTATATATCTATTGTAACTAGTGTATGTATATAATGTCTGTCTGTATATATCTATTGTAACTAGTGGATCAATGTCTGTATATATCTATTGTAACTTGTCAATGTCTGTATATATCTATTGATCAATGTCTGTATATATCTATTGTAACTAGTGGATTAATGTCTGTATATATCTATTGTAACTAGTGGATCAATGTCTGTATATATCTATTGTAACTAGTGGATTAATGTCTGTATATATCTATTGTAACTAGTGGATCAATGTCTGTATATATCTATTGTAACTAGTGGATCAGTGTCTGTATATATCTATTGTAACTAGTGGATCAATGTCTGTATATATCTATTGTAACTAGTGGATCAATGTCTGTATATATCTATTGTAACTAGTGGATCAATGTCTGTATATATCTATTGTAACTAGTGGATCAATGTCTGTATATATATCTATTGTAACTAGTGGATCAATGTCTGTATATATATAACTCTATGTGTATACTAGTGGATCAATGTATCTATTGTAACTAGTATCAATGTCTGTATATATCTATAACTATGGATCAATGTCTGTATATATCTATTGTAACTAGTGGATCAATGTCTGTATATATCTATTGTAACTAGTGGATCAATGTCTGTATATATCTATTGTAACTAGTGGATCAATGTCTGTATATATCTATTGTAACTAGTGGATCAATGTCTGTATATATCTATTGTAACTAGTGTGATCAATGTCTGTATATATCTATTGTAACTGGTGGATCAGTGTCTGTATATATCTATTGTAACTAGTGGATCAATGTCTGTATATATCTATTGTAACTAGTGGATCAATGTCTGTATATATCTATTGTAACTAGTGGATCTGTATATATCTATTGTATATCTGTATATGTAACTAACTGGTGGATCAATGTCTGTATATATCTATTGTAACTAGTGGATTAATGTCTGAATACATCAACTGTAACTAGTGGATTAATGTCTGTATATATCTATTGTAATTGGTAGATCAGTGTATGTATATATCTATTGTAACTATTTGATCAGTGTCTGTATATATCTATTGTAACTAGTGGATCAATGTCTGTATATATCTATTGTATCTAGTGGATTAATGTCTGTATACATCAACTGTAACTAGTGGATTAATGTCTGTATATGTCTATTGTAACTAGTGGATCAATGTCTGTATATATCAATTGTAAATAGTGGAATAATGTCTGTATATATCTATTGTAAGTAGTGAATTAATGTCTGTATATATCTATTGTAACTGTTAGATCAGTGTATGTATATATCTATTGTAACTGGTGTATTAGGGTCTGTATATATCTATTGTTACTGGTGGATCAGTGTCAGTATATATTCTTTGTAACTAATGGATCAATGTCTGTATATATCTATTGTAACTGGAGAATCAGTGTCTCTATATATCTATTGTTACTTCTGTATTAGACTCTGTATATATCTATTGTTACTGCAGGATCAGTGTCTGTATATACCTATTGTTACTGGGGCATCAATGTCTGTATATATCTATTGTTACTGGTGGATCAGTGTCTGTATATATCTATTGTAACTGGTGGATCAGTGTCTGTATATATCTATTTTAAAAGGTGGAATAGGGTCCGTATATATCTATTGTTACTGATGTATCAATGTCTGTATATATCTATTTTAAAAGGTGGAATAGGGTCTGTATATATCTATTGTTACTGATGGATCAGTGTCTGTATATATCTATTTTAACAGGTGGAATAGGGTCTGTATATATCTATTGTTACTAATGTATCAATGTCTGTATATATCTATTTTAAAAGGTGGAATAGGATCTGTATATATATATATATGGCAACTGTTGAATCAGGGTCTGTATACATCTATTGTAACTGGAGGATCAGTGTCTGTATCTATCTCTTGTAACTTGTGAATCAGTGTATCTATATATCTATTGTAACTTGATGATCAATATCTGTATATACCTATTGTAACTGGTGGATCAGTGTCTGTATATATCTATTGTTACTGATGGATCAATGTCTGTATATTCCTATTGTAACTGGTGGATCAATGTCTGTATATGTCTATTGTTACTCCTGGATCAGTGTCTGTATATCTATTGTTACTGCTGGATTGGGGTCTGTGTATATCTATTGTTACTGCTGGATTGGGGTCTGTGTATATCTATTGTTACTGCTGGATTGGGGTCTGTGTATATCTATTGTTACTGCTGGATTGGGGTCTGTGTATATCTATTGTTACTGCTGGATTGGGGTCTGTGTATATCTATTGTTACTGCTGGATTAGGGTCTGTGTATATCTATTGTTATTGCTGGATTGGGGTCTGTGTATATCTATTGTTACTGCTGGATTAGGGTCTGTATGTATCTATTGCTACTGGTGGATCAGTGTCTGTATATTTCTAATGTAACTGGTGGATCAGTGTCTGTATATATCTATTGTTACTTGTGGATCATTGTCTGTATATATCTATTGTTACTGGTGAATCAGTGTTTGTACATATCTATTGTTAATTGTGTATTAGTGTCTGTATATATCTATTGTAACTGGTGATTCACGGTCTGTATATATCTATTGTTACTGGAGGATCAGTGTCTGTACATATCTATTGTAACTGGAGGATCAGTGTCTGTACATATCTATTGTAACTTGAGAATCAGTGTCTGTATATATCTATTGTAACTGGTGGATCAATGTCTGTATATATCTATTGTAACTGGTGGATCAGTGTCTGTATATATCTATTGTAACTGGTGGATCAATGTCTGTATATATCTATTGTAACTAGTGGATCAATGTCTGTATATATGTATTGTAACTAGTGTATCAATGTCTGTATATATGTATTGTAACTGGTGGATCAGTGTCTGTATATATCTATTGTAACTGGTGGATCAATGTATGTATATATCTATTGTAACTGGTGGATCAGTGTCTGTATATATCTATTGTAACTAGTGGATCAGTGTCTGTATATATCTATTGTAACTAGTGGATCAATGTCTGTATATATCTATTGTAACTAGTGGATCAATGTCTGTATATATATCTATTGTAACTAGTGGATCAATGTCTGTATATATCTATTGTAACTAGTGGATCAATGTCTGTATATATCTATTGTAACTAGTGGATCAATGTCTGTATATATCTATTGTAACTAGTGGATCAATGTCTGTATATATCTATTGTAACTAGTGGATCAATGTCTGTATATATCTATTGTAACTAGTTGATCAATGTCTGTATATATCTATTGTAACTAGTGGATCAATGTCTGTATATATCTATTGTAACTAGTGGATCAATGTCTGTATATATCTATTGTAACTGGTAGATCAGTGTATGTATATATCTATTGTAACTAGTGGATCAATGTCTGTATATATCTATTGTAACTAGTGGATCAATGTCTGTATATATCTATTGTAACTGGTAGTGGATGTGGATCAATGTCTGTATATATCTATTGTAACTAGTGGATCAATGTCTGTATATATCTATTGTAACTGGTGGATCAGTGTCTGTATATATCTATTGTAACTGGTGGATCAATGTCTGTATATATCTATTGTAACTAGTGGATGTCTGTATGTCTGTATATATATCTATTGTAACTGGTAGATCAGTGTCTGTATATATCTATTGTAACTAGTGGATTAATGTCTGTAATATCTATTGTAACTTGGATCAATGTCTGTATATATCTATTGTAACTAGTGGATCAATGTCTGTATATATCTATTGTAACTAGTGGATTAATGTCTGTATATATCTATTGTAACTAGTTGATCAATGTCTGTATATATCTATTGTAACTAGTGGATCAATGTCTGTATATATCTATTGTAACTGGTAGATCAATGTCTGTATATATCTATTGTAACTAGTGGATCAATGTCTGTATATATCTATTGTAACTAGTGGATCAATGTCTGTATATATCTATTGTAACTAGTGGATCAATGTCTGTATATATCTATTGTAACTGGTAGATCAGTGTATGTATATATCTATTGTAACTATTTGATCAGTGTCTGTATATATCTATTGTAACTAGTTGATCAATGTCTGTATATATCTATTGTAACTAGTGGATCAATGTCTGTATATATCTATTGTAACTGGTAGATCAGTGTATGTATATATCTATTGTAACTATTTGATCAGTGTCTGTATATATCTATTGTAACTAGTGGATCAATGTCTGTATATATCTATTGTAACTAGTGGATTAATGTCTGTATACATCAACTGTAACTGGTTGATGTTACAGTCCCTCTGAGGAAGCACAGATCCGCAGACTACAGTGTGGAGGAGAGCTCGTGAGTCCTCCACCCATCTTATTCTTCTCAATTAATCACACAGCCGATGCTAATGAAGCCTCGTCTCACGCTCGTGTAGAAAATGCATTTATCCGGATACTGCGATCAGCGGGGCATATGCATCAACCACTACTTCCCCGTTTCTTTTCAGGTCCATCTATCATTATTAGCCCTGACGTACGGAGGATGTACGGAGGATGTACGGATTAGGTTGTTCGTACACTTGAGGTAAATGTGGATAGAACGGATAATACGTTGTATGTTTTTACGTGTAGGGCCATTGCAACGCAATGTAACATGAACGCCTTTTTTATTTGCGGGATATATTTCGTTAGAGTGTAGACAGAGGAAGCCGCATACGATTGTCCGCTCTTCACACAGAATTATGAACACATCTTCCCTGTAATCTTTTACTGAATAAAAGTGAAAATTGAATTTAGATAAATATTTAAGCGTGGTTACAGCGATAGCGTAAAGCAGACTGGGAAACGGTGCTGGTGGAAGAAGGACCTCTATTCTGTACTCAGCTGGAGCATGTTGGTTGCTTCATACTCGGAGGTATTGCTGCTGTACAGCGGCAAGACCATCAGTAGACACCAGGGACACTTCATTACACAACGGGACAACAGTAGACACCAGGGACACTTAATTACACAACAGGACAATAGTAGACATCAGGGACACTTCATCACACAACAGGACAACAGTGGACATCAGAGACACTTCATCACACAACAGGACAATAGTAGACATCAGGGACACTTCATCACACAACAGGACAATAGTAGACATCAGGGACACTTCATTACACAAGAGGACAACAGTAGACACCAGGGACACTTCATTACACAAGAGGACAACAGTAGACACCAGGGACACTTCATTACACAACAGGACAATAGTAGACACCAGGGACACTTCATCACACAACAGGACAATAGTAGACACCAGGGACACTTCATCACACAACAGGACAATAGTAGACACCAGGGACACTTCATCACACAACAGGACAATAGTAGACACCAGGGACACTTCATTACACAACAGGACAATAGTAGACACCAGGGACACTTCATTACACAACGGGACAACAGTGGACATCAGAGACACTTCATTACACAACAGGACAATAGTAGACACCAGGGACACTTCATCACACAACAGGACAATAGTAGACACCAGGGACACTTCATTACACAACAGGACAATAGTAGACACCAGGGACACTTCATTACACAACAGGACAACAGTAGACACCAGGGACACTTCATTACACAACAGGACAATAGTAGACACCAGGGACACTTCATTTCACAACAGGACAACAGTAGACACCAGGGACACTTCATTACACAAGAGGACAACAGTAGACACCAGGGACACTTCATTACACAACAGGACAATAGAAGATATCAGTGACATCATGTAGAATAATGTGTACCGAAATTTCATACTCAAAAAATGAAAAAGTATATATCCATCAATGGGTAAGTATTTTACTTCCCAACCGCCACGGAAGAAACCATGACAAATAAAGTCACAACAGGTGGATTGCCAACATTGCAACAAAACCAAACTCTCATGACGACGTCCGCTGTAAGTGTATCGATACATGTCCACTTTAATTACAAAGACAATAACCAGACATGCGGTGAGCTGCAGCTCTTAATCCCTGATGACAGCATACAGGGTAGTGGCAAAGTGAGATCAAACCTTAAAATCCGCTGACACGAGCCCCAAATCAACAGATCAAGGCTACCTCATCCAATCTGCCAACAATAAACTTATTAAGCAGCATGGCACTCAAGCTTTTATCTCTAATTAATTTCTAATTAATTACTGAATCGACATTGTATATGTTTACGATAAACCACGTTGATACAGTTGTTACTGTATCAATTACCAATACCCTGTGTTTATGCTTTGATTTTGGTTTTGTTATTCTGCGGTGCACACCCTGAGTTTGTTAGGTGTTAATCTCTTAGATGCATGGATGATCTTTATTTTCCCAAGTGGTTATGGAGAGTAAAATTAATATAAATATTTCATGCAATCAAAGAATACTGAACTTTGCTGCTGTGCAAGATATAACCACCCCAGATTTACTCTTTGGCGATATTGACACACTGAATGCACACTGTACAGGTACGGCGTGCACGCTCTACAGTTACGGCGTGCACGCTCTACAGTTACGCCGTGCACGCTCTACAGTTACGGCGTGTACGCTCTACAGTTACGGCGTGTACTGACATCTCTGTAAAGACATTACTGAAGTTACCTGCCATAAATACATTCGGGTAACCTTACAATCAAATTGTAAATGGAACTAGTCTAAAAGGTTAGTCCATTGATAAATTGCCTTCTTAGTTTTAATTATAGATTATGTAGAAAATCATTAGAGCAAATGTACAAGTCATGCATATTACCAATGTCCGATTGCTGTTCACACCTTTGGGGTAGTTGTACTAAAGAACAAGAAACAATTGTTGAAAATTTACATTTAGATGGTTTGCGGACGATTTGCGAGACAGTTAGGGGAACAAGTCATGCACAATACGAATGCATTTACTCTCAGATTTAGACAGAACATCTAAATGGGCGGAATCCTGGCGAATAAAATTTAATCCCCAAAATACTGAAACTTGCAAAACTGAACCTTGTATGAACCCCACCTCTCGATGAATGGTACCCCTATAAATGAAGCGCAGATTCATGAACATTTAGGTATTACATTTCAGGATAACTTCCTTTGGCATTCCCACATTAATGAAATAAGGAAATTAGCTCCATGATTAATGGCCTTCGTAGTTTTAAATACAAACTGTCACGCAAAACTCTCGAAACAATGTATAAATCCTTCATTTTACCTTTATTTGATTATTGCTGTCATCTCTGGGACAATTGTACAAAGGAACAGTCCTCGTCACAAGAACACTTTCTGTGCCTTACGCACAATATGCGGTGCAGAGGTACGAGCCATACCAAACTACATACAGAAACAAGTGAGACCTGCTTAGCGAAACGAAGAGAAACTTCCAAATTAACATCATTTTATGAAATGGTAGACCATATGGTTCCCGACTATCTTTGTGATCTTGTTCCGGGGAATGTGTCTGAGAACAGTAATTACAATCTTAGGAATAATGAACATTATCAGACTATAAGATGCAAATCTACTAATTATGCCGATTCGTTTTTGCCCGATACAATTTAACTGTGGAACAATCTTCCCACACATGCCACAACTTCTTCCTCTATTGGACAGTAATCTAATCTATTCTAATCACACCACAAGTTGATACCAATACAATGTTCGGTCGAGATTTGGGTAGTCAATTCCGTCAAATAATACACTGTCGTCTTAAACTGAGATGCAGTGACTTCAACAGCGATAAATGTAATCGTTTCATTTCTGATAATGCTTCTTGTTACTTCTCACATGGTTGTGACGATAAATTCCACTATTACTTCATGTGTCGTAAATATGAATCAAAATTCTATGTGAAAGGTTTCTCTCTGCGGAATGTTGCTAAATGGTAATAACTCAGTATCATATCAGCCGAATATGGATATTCTAATAACCAAGATTGGCATCATTCAGAGATAAACTGTTATAAACTGCCACCCGGACAAACTCACTCTGGTGAGTTAATATTTTATATTTGTGACCCAGTATTTTCGATTTGTGACTCAATTACATTGTACTAGAAATCTGTATTAGCAGTCATTGTAGCTTGCTCATTGTTTGTTCAATATATTATTGAATATTTTACACTTGTCTGTGTTCTATTTTGCTGGTTCAAAGGGGACTCTTAAACCTTTTGTCACGGCAAATTATCAAACGTAACAATGTGAACATATATATGTATTATGGAGCGGCAATAATATATCCCATTTAGGCTTTTATGGCATGTACACTCTACAGGTACGGCATGTACACTCTACTCATTTCTGATCTGATTAAAATATGTGTAAACCAAATAAACTAAAGAGATAACAACTTCAGCTAAAAAAACATATGTCATGAAGACAAAAATTGTAAAAATGATGGTACACTACAATGCATCTCTGAATTGTATTTGCATAAATTATAAGAAATTTAGGCACCTTTTTTTCTATGTGAAATGTTAGGATGTCTATTTGCTAAATATGATCATGACCAAAAAGATACACCTCAGACTGACATATAAGTCAGACCAACAAGAGACACAGACATAAGTCAGACCAACAAGAGACACTGACATCAGTCAGACCAACAAGAGACACTGACATAAGTCAGACCAACAGGAGACACAGACATAAGTCAGACCAACAAGAGACACTGACATAAGTCAGACCAACAAAAGACACTGACATAAGTCAGACCAACAAGAGACACAGACATAGTCAAACCAGTAAGAGACACTGACATAAGTCAGACCAACAGGAGACACTGACATAAGTCAGACCAACAGGAGACACTGACATAAGTCAGACCAACAAGAGACACTGACATAAGTCAGACCAACAAGAGCCACTGACATAAGCCAGACCAACAGGAGACACTGACATAAGTCAGACCAACAAGAGACACTGACATAAGTCAGACCAACAGGAGACACTGACATAAGTCAGACCAACAAGAGCCACTGACATAAGTCAGACCAACAGGAGACACTGACATAAGTCAGACCAACAGGAGACACAGACATAAGTCAGACCAACAACAGACACTGACATACATTCGACACAACATACTAACATGGGTCTTCACAAAGAAATGTAAGACATCACAGACCAAACTGAAGCATCACAGACACATGACACCAAAAGACGCGATATAGAAGGAAGAAAACCCCTGACCGTATTCAATACAATGAAGGTAACCAAGTGTAACTGTGAGCACACTGCAAGGCGCACAAAACATTCACTATGCCTTACGCACGTGACTTCATATTGCAGCACCCTGACCACATTTATGAATCACCTGACTATTCCTTCACCATATTGGTACAGTGAGCACCCGCCTCAGTGGTGGTAGTCAGTCATTGGGAAACATCTCACACGAGGACAACACAACGAGGCACCAGGGGCAGCACAATCTGCTGGTGTTACACACACTGCAGGTCAAATAGTCTACTAAACAGCAGGAGCAAACTAACCAGCGTAGGAAATACCCCTCGACACAACAGGAGCAGAAGGACCAACGTAGGAAATATCCCTCGACACAACAGGAGCAGAAGGACCAACGTAGGAAATATCCCTCGACACAACAGGAGCAGAAGGACCAACGTAGGAAATACCCCTCGACACAACAGGAGCAGAAGGACCAACGAAGGAAATATCCCTCGACACAACAGGAGCAGAAGGGCCAACGAAGGAAATACCCCTCGACACAACAAGAACAGACAGACCAACGTAGAAAATATCCCTCGACACAACAGGAGCAGAAGAGCCAGCACATGTGACATACGACACAACAGGGGCAGAAGGACAATGTTGGACACAGGAGCTACCCTACGACACAACAGAATCACGAGGACCAGTACAGGACACAGATCAATGATACATTCAGATGTTACAATTAGTCGCTATGCTGTATCTCGACCTCCTGGGTCAGTATAATACACCGGTAATATCGTGACAGCCAGCAGCAGGGAAGCACCTCATCACCTACCTGATTCGTTGTTCTGACGTCAAGAAAAACTTCCAACTCTAGGTATCAGTCTCCCCCGGGGCATTCAGTAGATGCATCATGTTTCGTTTCCCAGCCTTTGCAAATATATGTAGCTGTCTCTAATGGGTGAATTCCTTGCCTGAGGAAGATATGGTGTAACGTAACTTTTCTTTCATCACTGATGAGATATCCTTACTTACAGACACATGACCACTTGCTACTGGGTCCAGATATCTATATTATCCTCCGTGTGTAATCCCAGCCAGACGTCCATCAATATCGCCCCCCGTCTCTTCTCCTGTCTCTCACAACCTTTAAGAATACAGAGCCAGTCAGTCCCCACGATATCTATGGCGGGTAAAATATACACAAACTCCACCAACCATGATTTGTATTCCATCCGATATTTCAGTTTTTAACACGTGTACACAACGGTGTGTTCCTGTTGGCAACAACCGCCGTGCCATTGCAGCCACGGATTCCCTAGGGCAGCAGAAAGCACCGACCGTTACACGCGCGCTATAACCCAGGAAGCCACTGCCTTGGTCTAGTAGGGTCCGAATAACGACCAGTGGTCTCCGCAACCGTGACCACATCACAAGCCATATGTTGGCCAGTGTGTGCCCTCCTAAGAGATCAATCAGTGGTTGCCCCCATTGGTTAACAGATATCTTTTACTGGTTCATTCAGCTTACAGCGGCGAGTGGGAGCCCTGCTTCCACTCCATAATGAAGACAAAAAACCCTTTTCTGCGGGGAACTACTGGCACTATAGGCCCTCATATTGACCTCAGAGGCTGATCAATCAGCTGTCTGTGTTGATTAAATACCAATGGACACCCGTGTTGCCCAAATATGCGCCTCTGGCGATCTCGCGGCCTGCTAAACCAGTATTATTGAGTTACGTGAACTTGGTCAATTCTCGTACCAGCTTCTGCCGCCATGTTAGCTATTGCTTGTGACGTGTCCCATTGCTTAAGCGTAAAATTGGAAATTATTGATACAGACTCAAAAGCCATGGAACCTTGGCGATATTGAATGCCCGCGGCATTTTGGTGTTACTGTTAAGCAAACCATAGTCTGTCCTTAAATCTTTACACAATCAACGTCTTCACCGATTAATAAAGATGAACTGTCTTCTGACCCCAAGCCAACATTACAATAGGTTCAGACAGTCAGCCCAACCAGACAGTTAGAAATCCTCCATCACGGGATTCTGTGCTATATATCCGCGGTATTGACACTCGTCCCCCTGTAGTTTGCTACTGTCACGGATCCGATGGATCATTCGTGGTGGGAAGTCGCAATTTCCATTTTATATCAACCAACACTCGTCAAATGCTGGATTTGTTACCTCACCGAATGAATTTGAATTTCTAGCTCATCATCTTATATTTTGTCTTGAACATCGTTTCACATTCAGCGACACACATATTCCAGTTCTTATTTAAACAAACTTAAAATACAAATTGTTTATTCAGTTAGATTAATCGCTGCCATGGCTGTAGCATAATCTCTGTAACTCGGGTCATCGCTGCAACCCTCTCGGTTCATCGAAGAAATAAGTCGGGTCATTGTTGTAACTCAACAGGGTCATTGCTGCAATCATTAGGGTCATTGCTGCAATCATTAGGGTCATTGCTGCAATCATTAGGGTCGTTGCTGCAATCATTAGGGTCGTTGCTGCAATCATTAGGGTCATTGCTGCAATCATTAGGGTCGTTGCTGCAATCATTAGGGTCGTTGCTGCAATCATTAGGGTCGTTGCTGCAATCATTAGGGTCGTTGCTGCAATCATTAGGTCGTTGCTGCAATCATTAGCTGCTGTAAATAATTAGGGTCGTTGCTGCAATCATTAGGGTCGTTGCTGCAAATCATTAGGGTCGTTGCTGCAATCATTAGTGTCGTTAGGGTCGTTGCTGCAAATAATTAGGGTCGTTGCTGCAATCATTAGGGTCGTTGCTGCAATCATTGGGGTCGTTGCTGTAAATAATTAGGGTCGTTGCTGCAATCATTAGGGTCGTTGCTGCAATCATTAGGGTCGTTGCTGCAATCATTAGGGCCGTTACTGTAATCATTAGGGTAACTCTGTAATGCCTACGCTGTAACTCTGCAATGCCGACGCTGTAACTCTGCAATGCCGACGCTGTAACTCTGCAATGCCGACACTGTAACTCTGTAATGTCGTCACTGTAACTCTGTAATGCCGTCACTGTCGTCACTGTAACTCTGTAATGTCGTCACTGTCGTCACTGTAACTCTGTAATGTCGTCACTGTCGTCACTGTAACTCTGTAATGTCGTCACTGTCGTCACTGTAACTCTGTAGTGCCGTCACTGTAACTCTGTAGTGCCGTCACTGTAACTCTGTAATGCCTACGCTGTAACTCTGCAATGCCAACGCTGTAACTCTGCAATGCCGACGCTGTAACTCTGCAATGCCGACACTGTAACTCTGTAATGTCGTCACTGTAATTCTGTGATGCCGTCACTGTCGTCACTGTAACTCTGTAATGTCGTCACTGTCGTCACTGTAACTCTGTAATGCCGTCACTGTCGTCACTGTAACTCTGTAATGTCGTCACTGTCGTCACTGTAACTCTGTAGTGCCGTCACTGTAACTCTGTAGTGCCGTCACTGTAACTCTGTAGTGCCGTCACTGTAACTCTGTAGTGCCGTCACTGTAACTCTGTTATGCCGTCACTGTAACTCTGTTATGCCGTCACTGTAACTCTGTAATGTCGTCACTGTAACTCTGTTATGCCGTCACTGTAACTCTGTTATGCCGTCACTGTAACTCTGCATGCCATCATTGTAACTCTGTACTTACTCTGACAAAGATGAATGCTTGCTGCCATCGAGTGACATCTGTAGCATCAGAGCATCAGTATTTGGATGTTTCCATTTTGTTAAACCATTCTGGTGTGTGTCGTATTTGTTGTTACTGTTCGCTCACTGAACCACATGGAGTGCTGTCCACTGTAATGTCCGCATGAATGAATAGCTTATGGCTGTGTAAACAAACCTTTATCAAACTTCCCCTTTGCCATTTAGAAAAAAGTGACGACAAATATTTTGGAAAAGGACATTAAATTTGTAATATATATGAATGAATGAATATGAATGAATGAATGAATGAATGAATGAATGAATGAATGAATGAATGAATGAATGAATGAATGAATGAATGAATGACATTATTTCCTCAAAAAGATATTCGAGGATTACATAAACAAACATCAGTCAGTTACATATATCTACATATGATATGTACAAAGCACGGTTATTTACAACAATGATAGTTCAGAAAGTATACATCAAGGAATCCTTTAAAGAATAGATATAGTTCGAAAAATGAAGTACGATGATTTGCCATGCTGTTTCATCAGGGCCAGGGATGTGAAGTGTTTCACCACAAAAGAGTACAAGGGCATCTTCATCATCAAGCATTTCAATTAATACATCTACATCCAGTAGGTCAAGTAGTGTCATATAACAATGATTTCTTTGGCTCATTGTAAATTCACAATGTAAAATGATGTGGGCTTCGTGGTCACAGCAGTACTTTTTACGGAGCATACATTCCTTTGAGAATTTGGCTTTAGAACCGACCAGTACAGCAAGTTGTATATATATGGACTTTATAGTCTGGGTACAGATACATTAGAGTGTAAAGTCTATGTAGACTCAGTGTTTGATGGATTACAGCATATCTGGACATATCTTATCTTTTGGAGAGTCTCAATTTCCATGGAGCTTCTTCGTAAGGGAAGATAGAACTTACAACTATTCTGCTTCAAACTGTCTTTGACGGAAAAATACCAGTTTGCACATAAGTTACTACATATTTCAGTAGATTACACTTTCGTGCCGTACATAACAGAGTGTGGCAAACACTGCGTGAGTTGATATGGGCAGTGAGCGATAAGAATGCACAGAACAGTGTTTTCGTTGATGAATTACCTGGTACTACAACAGTAGCTAACGTGTTCATTGAAACACAACGCGAGTACCTTCCGTTGCCACAGAGATAGCGTCTCGGAAAGCCTTACAGCTTTATTAGCGGACCTTAAGGTGGTAGCAATGAAGAGGCGATCTATATGATTGACTGTAAGTGTCAAGAGCCTCCAGTTATCGTTGGGCCCGGCAGAGACGCGCTGAATACTTCCAGTAATACATCGACTCAAATGATTTCCTCATCCGCCCTTCTCCTAAGACAGTGTGCTTCAGCAGGGATCTTCACAAGCCGGTCGATTATCTCTCAAGAAATACCATATCTCATCTATTTCCTATAATTCTAACTCAGAACGAAGAAAACACCGTGTTTAATCGCTTGTAAAATTACATAGAAAGGGACTTAGGCATAAGCATGGGCATGGGCAAAGTACATACGATAACTCTATTCCGTGGAAATTGCTATTGACCGACAAGCGCTGTGTGCACGAGTCGCGGCGTCAGTTCCCCCGGTGCAGCAATGATGTTTAAATAATCAGAAAAGATTAGCTACGATTGATGACCTACAGAGCGGCGCGATCTGGATCAGTGAGCCCCACATAGACAAGTGTTGCATTTGCTCGGCCCTGATACACACCCTGGAAGTGGAACTGGCGAGACGGTCGGGTTACCCATTACTTGGACAATATGCAACACGAACACATGGACGGAAACAGTCAAATGTAATGGTGAATGAAAAAGATAAAATGAAATAATTCCAAGATACGAACAAACATAGATCATAACGTTTTTACACTCAGAAACATATGGACGGAAATCATTTTAGTAATCAGTCATTACGACCGGTATGGATTGAGCCTCATGTACTCGGGCCCTGTAGGGCAAATCCTGGAAGACGTCGGTATGTACCGTTAACAACGGTTACAACATGTGCTTCCTTGTATACTGACATTGGCAATTGTTTCTATGTCGCGTATTCATTACAGGAAATATTGTCATAAGGTTTTAATCAGCAGAGCTGTAACTCGCACGCAACGACAGTTTGCAGCTGTAACTCGCACACAACGACAGTTTGCAGCTGTAACTGGAGGACAACTATAATGTGCAATCAGACTGAATCATGCAGAACATGATGACGTACAAAATATTCACTTCTTTTGTGGCTTGAGTTGGTGTAGGAAACTCGCCATGGGAACTTGGAAATGTGTCAGCAATTTATGCCGTTGACAGTGAAGCATACGATCTCTGACCAAGTTGGATAATTTTCATTTTCATATTTACTTCGAATCAGCATCTTTTCACTTTTATTGCCAACTCCAATGTGTTAGGTACTGGGGAAACTGGAAGCTGACTGTTGCGAAATGACAAAATAACGTTTATCAGTCAGTTTCGAAAAGTTTATTTGGATTATCTTTCCCTAGCACCTGACCAAGTAGTTGTTCCAGACAAATACCTTTAACGAAGCACTTTGCGGGGGTTCACTGTCTGATATGATTATCTTCAACATCCTCCTCCTCCACCATAGGCTTCTGTCCAACGTCATATTCAACATGACCCTCCTACACCATGGCATTCTGTAAAAAATCATATTCAATATGTCCCTCCCCAACCATGGCCTACTGTACAACATCATATACAACATGACCCTCCTACACCATGGCCTTCTGTACAACAACATATTCAACATGACCCTCCCACACCATGGCATTCTGTCAAACATCATATTCAATATGTCCCTCCCCCACCATGGCCTACTGTACAACATCATATTCAACATGTCCCTCCCCCACCATGGCATTCTGTAAAAAATCATATTCAACATCCTCCTCCCCCACCATGGCCTTCTGTACACCGTCATATTCAACATGATCCTCCACCACCATGGCATTCTGTAAAACATCATATATTCAACATGTCCCTCCCCACAATGGCCTTCTGTAAAACATCATATTCAACATCCTCCTCCCCTACCATGGCCTTCTGTACAACATCGTATTTAACAAGCCCCTCCTCCAACATGGCCTTCCATATAACATTACCTTCAACATGCCCCTCCCAATACCATGGCCTTCTGTACAATATCATATTCAACATCTTCCTACCCCACCATGGCCTTCTGTACAACATCATATTTAACAAGCCCCTCCTCCAACATGGCCTTCCATATAACATTACCTTCAACATGCCCCTCCCAATACCATGGCCTTCTGTACAATATCATATTCAACATCTTCCTACTACCCACCATGGCCTTCTGTACAACATCATATTTAACAAGCCCCTCCTCCAACATGGCCTTCCATATAACATTACCTTCAACATGCCCCTCCCAATACCATGGCCTTCTGTACAATATCATATTCAACATCTTCCTACCCCACCATGGCCTTCTGTACAACATCATATTTAACAAGCCCCTCCTCCAACATGGCCTTCCATATAACATTACCTTCAACATGCCCATCCATCACCATGGCCTTCTGTACAATATCATATTCAACATCTTCCTCCCCTACCATGGCCTTCTGTACAACATCATATTTAACAAGCCCCTCCTCCAACATGGCCTTCCATATAACATTACCTTCAACATGCCCCTCCCAATACCATGGCCTTCTGTACCATTATCATATTCCAACATCTTCCCTACACCATGGCCTTCTTTACCTTCAACATCATATTTAACAAGCCCTCCTCCAACACATGGCCTTCCATATATATTACCTTCTCAACATGCCCCTCCCAATACCTTGGCCTTCTCTATATTACATTACCTTCAACATATTCCTCCCCACCATAGCCTTCTATATAACATTACCTTCAATATGCCCTCCCCACCTATGGCCTTCTATATTACATTATCTTCAACATGCCCTCCCCATACCATCGCCTTCTATCTATATTTATTATTACATTCCCCTCCTAATACCTATATGGTCCTTCCTTATAGATATCATGGCCTTCCATATTGGCCTTCATTTACCTTCAACATGCCCCTCCATTGACCATGGCCTTCTATATTACATTATCTTCAACATTGCCCCTCCCAATACCATGGCCTCTCCCTTTATGTAACTCATTACCTTCAACATGCCCCCTCCCCACCATGGCCTTCTATATATCATTATCTTCAACATGCCCCTCCCTGACCAAGGCCTTCTATATAACATTACCTTCAACATGCCCCCTCCTCTACCATGGCCTTATGTATTACATTGTTTCAACATTCCTCCTCCCCCATAAATATGCATGTATTCCTCTTTATTATCTCCCCACCATATATATATCATTATCTTCAACGGCCTCCAATGCCCTTCTCCCCACCCTCATATGTTGGCCTTCTATATAACATTATCTTCTTAACATGCCCCTCCCCCATACCATGGCCTTCTATATAACATTATCTTCAATGCCCTCCCCACCATGGCCTTCTTTAACATTATCTTCAACATGCCCTGTCCACCATGGCCTTCTATATAACATTACCTTCAACATGTCCCTCCCAATACCATGTTTTTCTATATAACATTATCTTCAACATTCGCCTCCCCACCATGGCCTTCTATATATCATTATCTTCTTAACATGTTCCCTCCTAATACCATTCTATATAACATTATATTCAACATTATGTTCCCCCCACCATGGCGTTCTATATAGCGCACATTATCTTTCAACATGTCCCTCCCCATACCATTTTTCTTCTATATAACACACTTCAACATGCCCCTCCCCTATACCATGGCATTTCTATATAGACATTACCTTCTACATGCCCCTCCTCCTATGCCATGGCTCTTCTATATTTACATTACCTTCAACATGCCCTCCCGATGCCATGGCTTCCCGATATAACCCATTATCTCAACATTATGCCCCTCCCATACACATGGCCTTCTATATAACATTATCTTCAACTTCCCTCACATACCATGGTCTTCTATATTACATTATCTTCTCTTAACATGTGCCCTCCTAATACTATGGTTTTCCATATTATAGAGACATTACCTTCATTATGCTCTCCACGGACTATTATGGCTCTATATATTACATTATCTTCAACATGCCCTCCAATACCGTGCTATAACGTTACCTTCGGCATCCCCGCCATGGCTATTTCATATGTATCGTTATCTTCAAACATGCCATCCCCGATAGCGGTACATCTCTTCAACGTTATTCAATGCCCTCCGCCGTACCATATTGTTAGCGCGCCCG